>NC_142066.1:22219748-22380748 GCF_059756535.1 Pantherophis guttatus
AATTTCTTGGAAACGAGGAGGAAGGAAGGGAGGGGGAGGGAGGGAGACAGAGAGAGGGAGGGAGAGAAGAAGAAGAAGAAGAGGAGGAGGAGGAGGAGGAGGAGGAGGAGGAGGAGGAGGAGGGGTGAGGGAGGGAGGGAGGAAGAAAGAGAGAAAGAAGGAAGGAAGGAAGGAAGGAAGGAAGGAAGGAAGGAAGGAAGGAAGGAAGGAGAGAGAGAGAGAGAAAGAGAAAGAGTGAGAGACAAGGAAAGAAAGAAAGAAAGAAAGAAAGAAAGAAAGAAAGAAAGAAAGAAAGAAAGAAAGAAAGAAAGAAAGAAAGAAAGAAAGAGGGACGGGAGAAAGTAGGAAAGAAGGAAAAAGGAAAGAAAGAAAGAGGGAGGAGAGAAAGAAAAGAGAGAAAGAAAGAAAGTTAGTTTCAGAGTATAGTCTCAAGAAAGTCATAATCATTATAAGCTAATTCCTACAAACTGAAACATTTCAGATGTCATCTGAGATTCTCTTATTTTTCAATATGTTATTACCTGCAAATATTTTAAAAAGCATGTTGAATATTTTCTATTGTTTAGTTCTTAAAATTTGCTAGAAGACCAGGAACACCACTAGGCATACAATTCAAGAATTTTGAGCCACAATTTTTACACATTTATAGCTTACTGGAAAAGTGTTGCATTTTTGTAATCGAGGGATTGTTCCAATGATTGGAACAAATGATAATATTCTTCAGTGGTCTGATAATTGTGAATGTTAAATTAAATACCCTCATCTTGCAGTTATAAATGCAATTAAAATGTATTACTCCAAATCCAGTTCGTCCTTTTGTAACGGTTTGGAGTGAAATTATATAATTGTTAAATTAACCTTGATGATTGTATATTAAAGGCATTTAGATTCCTTTTTTTGCCCAAGCTCTAAAATCTAGATTTTATATAAACATCAGGGACTTTTTGGCATGGACAATGGCTCAAAGAATCACCAGGGTTGAAAAATCCCTGATCTCTACTAATGGATTATTGATTTCAGGTTTGCTTTTTAGGCTTTTTGAACCTTTTTTCTGGATATTGGCAAGATTTTCAAGCAACATGATCAAATTTTGGGAAGTTGATCTAGGTACGATTTCTTTGTTTTATCTTTCTGATACAAATATTGATATTCTACTATGTGTTTAAAATTGTTTCGTGAAAGTGTTTTGCTGTTAATCTGTTGAATTAAAATATTCTGAGAAGCCAACTGAGCAGTACTCAGAATGGTATTTTGATATGATACTTTTTAAGAAGCGATTGGACAACCATTTGTCTGAAATGGTATAGGGTTTTTTGCTTGAGCAGGGGGTTGGACTAGAAGACCTCCAAGGTCCCTTCCAACTCTTCTCTTCTCTTCTCTTCTCTTCTCTTCTCTTCTCTTCTCTTCTATTCTATTCTATTCTATTCTATTCTATTTTTTTCATTGCTGTAAACCCCCCAGAGTTATGTATTAGAATAAATAAACAAATGAACAGACAAGCAGGCAGGCAAGCAAGCAACTAAGTGGGCCTCTTCACATTTTTGCAAAGGATACATGAGAGAAGGTTGAGTGGCCTTCACAGATGCTACTGAAGAGGACAAAGAGGTGAGCATTAATTTGCAACTCTTCTCAACGTTCTCCATGACACTCGCCAAGACAGATGATGTTCCAAATCAGTCCTGCACTAAGAAGGTCAGTAAAGAAGAGGCAAGAAACATGATTGCTTTCCCTCACTCTCCAAATGCCATACTGTTTTTGTGGATTAGCTTCTGGAAGTTGCTTCAATCCAATCTTCTTTAAGAAATCGTTAGATGATTGGCATAGCCTCATTGGGAGATTTTATTCATTTGTTTATCTTTATTCTCCTTAACTAATGACATAGAATTATAAATATCCAACAGTACAACCATTTTAGTAGCATAATGGGACTTAAAAATTAATCAGCACAATACATTAATTTATAAAAAAGGAAAAGGAAGGGGAAAAGGAGAGCCTGGGAAATTATCCTGAAAACAGAAGAACTCCAAAAAATATCAGAGTGCTTGATATCTTGCCTGACCCTCTGTAAAAACAAACAAACAAACAAACAACAAACAACAACAGAAACAACAATTTTGAACTCTAAGAAGTAATGCTTGTTAACAACCCATAGCTGAAATTGAGTTTAGATTTTATTTCCAGGATAATAAAGAACTCAGTGCCTGAAAAACCCATAACACTTGATATTTTTAATTACCTATCCTACCATTTTTGTGCAAGAGCTGAAGGTGTCACATACATTTTTTGGGTTAAGTTTAATCAGGAATGCCTAAAGTTCTATCAGGATGATAAATTGTTCACATACTTCTTTCAAATCATTACAGATGAGAGAGAGAGAGAGAGAGACAGATAGACAGACAATTTGGGCAATTTAATAATTTTTGAACGATTTATAATAACTCATTCATTTCTCCTTAGTTCTAATCTGCTTTTAACTAAAATTTTGCAAATTTCAAAAGAATTAAATAGCTGTTGATTGTAGAAGAATTAGCACTGATTCAGATTTATAATAACTTTAACAATAACCTTAGAATAGTTCCATAGTCAGGTTAATTAGCTTAGGTTGGACTCCAAAATGAAAGAAACTAGAAGGTAAAACTACCCAAATTATACTCAAATATAACCTAAATATTGCTTGAATATGAATCCCAGATAAATTATCAATGCCAAGAGAAGCTAAGAAAATACAATCATTCTAGGTGCATTCTGAGATAAAAAAGGAAAAACCAATTTGCATAGTTTGCCTTAGCAAATGTCTCTGCATTTATCTCCACCAAGAAATATTTAGAGTATGTCAGTATTAAAGTTCTATTCTAAGACAACTTTCCCAAGTCAAAATATTTAACCCTTTAAATTTTTCTCTCCATTAATAAATTTCAAGTGGGCCATTGGAGTCTTAGCTTTGAGAATCACTAAAATCTTTCTCACTTAACCAGAAGGATGCCATCACGATTCCAATGATAACAACCAACAACTTATTATGTAATGTTCAGAAACAATCTGAAACATTAGTGGAATATTCAAAGAACTATAATAGTGGAATATACTAGAAGAATCTAAATAAAAAGACCCTACCATGTCATGTCCTTGTAATAATTTACAGGAAGATGTTTGTGGCAGGAGATTTTTGGATTGATGGATACGATGAAATCCAAAGAGATTTCCGATTAAATTCTTCTTGGTGTTGATGTGATAGTTTTTGTTTGAGATCTTTTAAAGGATTCTTTAAAATTTTTCTTTACCAGTACTAAGCTTCATCTTTTCCATCACCCTAACTCCTGCTCAACCAACCATGTTTTCCAGCTTCCTAAAGTTAGTTCATCTTTGAAACTGTTCCAGGACTTAAGATGTCACTCTGGCCTATTCCCTCACTGTCTATGGGAGAGGGCAAGATTCCATGATATTATTTCCAATGAGGTTACTCCAATCCCTTGTGGTTATTTCTAATAAATTGATAAAGCTCTTCAGTTTTTATTTCATGGGCACATTTAAATATTCATTAAAAGAAAAGAACTTTATGTCAATGTATTCACAAAGGTTAAAAAAAAGTAGAGCCAACCTTTTGTGTTTATTATTTCTTTTTTTCAAATATATAGGGAAAATTAATTGAAAGGCACCCAATAAATTTGAACATTGAACAAAGAGGAAGAGACATTGGTCAAACAAAATCCAAGAAGAAAACAGGGGTGGACTGCTGGGGGTTCACAGGGGTTCAGGAGAACCTGTAGCTAAGATTCTGTGCAGTTTGGAGAACCCCCAAATCCTACTCTTGGTTGGCCCCACCCAACCCACCCCTCCCAGGAGTCCCCACACAGCCCATTTTGGATGCAGGTAAGTCTAGGGCATGCACGGAGGCTTGTGGGGGTGAAAAACAGACCTACCAGAAGTTCAGGAAGGAAATGGGCCCATTTCTGGCCTCCAGAGGATCTCCTGGGCCTGGGGAGGCTGTTTTCACCCTCCTGGAGGCTCGAGAAAAGCCTCCGGAGTCTGGGGAGGGCAAAAACACCCCTCCCCCTGCCATGGTGCAGGAGGCCGACTAGGCCATGCCCACCCAGCAACTGTGCAGAGAACCTCTTGCTAAAATTTTTGAAGCCCAACCCCTGGAAGAAAGCACTATCAATCTGAATTGAAGCTGAAAATGAAATGAATCAAGTGTCCCCAGGAAATGAATTCAATTCATCAATTCATCCGGAACCTATCCGGATGGACCTGGATAGGTTCCTGACAGAGTTTGGGCCATTCCCTGAGGCTCTGGGTCACGGCGCAACTGACGAACTGGTGGCCGCCTGGGATAGGGCGGCTGCTGGAGCTCTAGACCACATTGTGCCTTTGGGGCCTCTGACCTGGTGCCAATCTCAATTGGCTCCCTGGTTCTCTGAGGAGCTGAGAGAGATGAAGTGCCAGAAAAGACACCTGTGAGGTCTGGTGAGGTCTCATATTAAGATCTACCTAGTGGCGATAAAAGCAGCAAAATTTAATTATTTTTCTGTTCTTATCAGGTCTGCTGAGAACCGCCCAGCAGCCCTGTTTAGGTGACACGCTTCCTTCTTCACCTGGGAGCGAGGGAAGACCCTTTGCAGGGTAGAGCTGAGGATTTTGTGCAATTCCTGCATGACAAAGTCACTCAGATTTGGGAAGGTCTGGACTCTGATTGGGTAGATCCGGATGGTGTTATGGAGGGGGGTCTTGAGAATGTTATCTGGGAGGGGTTTGACCTTGTGACTCCCGAGGACGTGGACAGGATTCTGGGTAGGCTTAATGCTGCCACATGTTTATTGGATCCGTGTCCCTCCTGGTTGGTGCTGGCCTCCCAAGAGGTTACACGAGGCTGGCTCCAAGGATTATTAATGCTTCTTTGAGTGATGGCTTCTTCCCCACCCTCGTTGAAAGTGATGGTGGTGAGGCCTCTCCTCAAGAAGCCTTCCCTGGACCCAGCTGTATTAGCGAATTAACGCCCAGTCTCCAACCTTCGCTTTGTGGTGAAGGTTGTTGAGAGTGTGGTGGCGCAACAACTTCCCCAGTACCTGGATGAAGCCGATTATCTAGATCCATTCCAGTCGGGCTTCAGGCCGGGGCACAGCACGGAAATGGCATTGGTCACATTGATTGATGATCTCTGGAGGGCTCAGGACAGAGGTTGTTCCTCTGTCCTGGTCCTATTAGATCTCTCAGCGACTTTTGATACCATCATGCTGGGCGAGATCATCCGTGGTTTCGGGATGAGGTTCTATCAGTATGCTGATGATACTCAGCTGTACATCTCCACCCCGGACCACCCCAATGCTGCCCTTAACGTGATGTCCCAATGCCTGGAGGCCATCCAGATCTGGATGGGGAGGAACAAGCTCAGACTCAACTCTTCCAAGACCGAGTGGCTGTGGTTCCTGGCATCCCGGTATAGTCAGCTGGTTCCATCGCTGACTATTGGGGGCAAGATTCTGGCCTTCTCAGAGAGGGTGCACAACTTGGGTGTTCTCCTGGATGCACAGCTGTCTTTGTAAGAACATATGACGACCGTAGCCAGGGGAGCTTTTTATCAGGATTGCCTGATCTGCCAGTTGCGTCCCTTTCTGGACTGGGATGCCCTGCGCACAGTCATTTATGCCCTCGTCACGTCATGTCTAGACTACTGTAACGTTCTCTACATGGGGCTCCCCTTGAAGAGCACTCAGAGGCTCCAACTCGTCCAGAATGTGGCCGCACCGGTGGTTATGGGGGTGACTCGGCGCACCCACATAACACCCCTCCTATGCGAGCTGCACTGACTCCTGGTGGTTTTCTGGGTGCGATTCAAGGTGTTGGTCACCACCTTTAAAGTGCTCCATGGCTTTGGACCAGGCTATTTACGAGACCGCCTTCTGCCATCAACAACCTCCCACCAGCCAATACGCTCCCACAGAGAGGGGCTCCTCAGGGTACCGTTGGCCAAACAGTGCTGACTGGCGGCACCCAGTGGGAGAACCTTCTCTTTGGGGGCACCAGCCCTCTGGAATGAGCTGCTCCTAGAAGTCCATCTTAGCCCCGACCTGCGTACCTTTCACCGCACCTTGAAGACCCTTCTGTTCCAGCAAGCCGGTCTGGCCTAATACGAATTTTATAATGGGTGTATGTGTGTTTTAATTTGTGGGCCAAATTTTTTTTATATATTCGATTATAATTGGTTTTAAATTTTGTAAATCTAAGTGTTTTAATATGGCTGTACACCGCCCTGAGTCCTCCAGGAGAAGGGCAGTATAGAAATCTAATAAACTCAAACTCAATTCAACATATGAATATTTATGGGTGAGAGGGAAAGAGGGAGAAGGAGAGAGAGGGAGTGAGGGAGAGAGTCTTCTGTAAATATTTCCAGCAATTTGTTATGAAATGGACTTTCAACTAGAGACATATGTAGCCTTTCATACCAACTGTCCTTAGAATGTGTCTACTTATTTTAAGGTCTCTAGAACGTGATATTTTAAAAGATATTTTTTCTTGTAGGATGAATCACCGCTGAGTAAAAAAAAACTAGGCATCCATGTGGCTTTCTAATTTTGAACTATTTTTGCCATTAACCATGATTTAAATGTATATTTACGTATACAGGTGAAACTCAAAAAAATAGAATATTGTGCAAAAGTTCATTTATTTCAGTAGTGCAACTTAAAAGGTGAAACTAATATATGAGATAGACTCATTATTAGTTCAAGTCTTGATTTGTCATAATTTTGATGATTATGGCTTACAGCTCATGAAAACCCCAAATTCACAATTAGAATATTACATGAAATCAATAAAACAAGGATTGTACATAGAACAATTTCAGACCTCTGAAAAGTATAAGCATCCATATGTACTCAGTACTTGGTTTGGGCCCCTTTTGCATCAATTACCACCTCAATGCGGCATGGCATGGATGCTATCAGCCTGTGGCACTGCTGAGGTGTTATGGAAGACCAGGATGCTTCAATAGCGGCCTTCAGCTCTTCTGCATTGTTCGGTCTCATGTCTCTCATCTTTCTCTTGACAATGCCCCATAGATTCTCTATGGGGTTCAGGTCAGGCGAGTTTGCTGACCAATCAAGCACAGTAATCCCATGGTCACTGAACCAGGTTTTGGTACTTTTGGCAGCGTGGGCAGGTGCCAAGTCCTGCTGGAAAATGAAGTCAGCATCCCCATAAAGCTCATCTGCTGAAGGAAGCATGAAGTGCTCCAAAATCTCCTGGTAGACGGCTGTGTTGACCCTGGACTTAATGAAGCATAGTGGACCAACACAGCAGATGACATGGCTCCCCAAATCAACACAGACTGTGGAAACTTCACACTGGACTTCAAACTCTCCACAATGGAGAGGCAGTGTGTGCCTCTCCATTCTTCCTCCAGACTCTGGGTCCTTGGTTTCCAAATGAGATGCAAAAGTTGCTCTCATCAGAAAAGAGAACTTTGGACCACTAAGCAACAGACCAGTTCTTGTTTTCTTTAGCCCAAACAACAATGTTGTTTGTTGTTCAGGAGCGGCTTGACAAGAGGAATACGACATTTGAAGCCCATGTCCAGGATCCGTCTGTGTATGGTGGTTCTTGATGCACTGACTCTAGCCTCAGTCCTCTCCTTGTGAAAGTCCCCAACACTTTTGAATGGCCTTTTCCTGACAATCCTCTCCAGGCTGCAGTCATCCCTGCTGCTTGTGCACCTTTTTCTTCCACACTTTTCCCTTCCACATAACTTTCTATTAATGTGCTTTGATACAGCACTTTGGGAACATCCAACTTCTTTTGCAATTACCTTTTGAGGCTTTCCCTCCTTATGGAGGGTGTCAATGATGGTTTTCTACACAACTGTCAGATCAGCAGTCTTTCCCATGATTGTGATTCCTACTGAACCAGACTGAGAGACCATTTAAAGGCTCAGGAACCCTTTGCAGGTGTTATGGCTTAATTAGCTGATTAGAGTGGGACACTTTGAGCCTAGAATATGGAACCTTTTCACAATATTCTAATTTCCTGAGATTGTGAATTTGGGGTTTTCATGAGATGTAAGCCATAATCATCAAAAGTATGACAAATCAAGGCTTGAACTATCTCGCTTTGCATGTAATGAGTATCTCATATATTAGTTTCACTTTTTAAGTTGCATTACTGAAATAAATGAACTTTTGCTCAATATTCTAATTTTTCAAGTTTCACCTGTATATGATGCGGTGGCTCAGTGATTAGGATGCTGAGCTTGTTGATTGTCGGTCAGCAGTTCAACAGTTCAAATCTCTAGTGCCGCATAATGGGGTGAGCTCCCGTTACTTGTCCCAGCTTCTGTCAACCTAGCAGTTCGAAAACACGTAAAAAATGCAAGTAGAAAAATAGGGACCACCTTTGATGGGAAGGTAACAGCGTTCCGTGTGCCTTTGGCGCTGGCCACATGGCCATTGAGATGTCTTCGGATAGTGCTAGCTCTTTGGTTTAGAAACGGAGATGAGCACCGCCCCTAGAATTGGGAATGACTAGCACATATGTGCGAGGGGAACCTTTACCTTAAATGTATATAAAATGTGACTGATACTAAACTGAGATGGATTTGAACCAGTGAGGTTCAGCCAGAGCTGGTTTTCTGAAAGAAGAGTTCTGAGAGTTGAAGTCCATTCATTTTAGAGTTACTTAGGATGCAAAACATTGGATTAAACCAAGCTTTTAGAGGATAGTAATGTGAAGATCTATCCCATCCTTTCAACCCTCAAGTCTGGTTTTATAAGTTTCAATATTACAAAATTTTGGGGCTTTATGGTTTCAGCTATCAACAATCAGAAATGTGGACCATTATTTTTCAAATTCCATCCCAAAACAGTGTTTTCATTTTAAAGTTTATTTTAGTTTATTGCTTCTGTAGCATATGAAGACATCTGGAAGCTGTTAAAATCTTATAATTTAATATAAGTTTCTGTTGTATATAGATAGTCTATAGTTAAAATACACTTGCCACAAACTAAAGATTTGTGTCTTCTCCAACACTACAATTCAAAAGCAATGATACCATTAGTCAGGGTATTCAGCAATTGGCAAATAAAACATAGTAGAAACCCTATTTTGGTGTGTGTGGTTATTTGTTTGTTTGTTTGGTGTGTGTGTGTGTGTGTAAAGCAGGGGTCTGCAACCTTAAATATTCAAAGAGCCATTTGGATCTGTTTCTCACAGAAAAGAAAACATCAGGAGGACTTCTGGTTGGCACTGCTAGCGTCGTGGACGGTCTCCCCGGACCGCCAGCCCCGCGATTCCGTCAAAGCCGCTTTGACAGCGTTAAGCAGCTGTCTGGCAGCTTGAAAACCTCTCCATCGGGAGAAGAAGGAGAGGAGAGCTGGTGGGTCAGGGTAGATCTCCCCGTAAGCCTCCTGGAATAATTCCAGAGGCTTGGAGGGTGAGAGCTCCCCAGTCAGCCGACTGAAGCTCCGGATCTGGGACGACTCTGTTTTAAACAGAGCCAGATGTCGCGACCAACTCTGCAGGCAAAAGTGAGTTTGATTGATTGACAACAAGCATAGACAGAGCAGAAACAGGAGAACAAGCATTTACAAGTAACAGTGCCTAACTCCGGGTTTACATTGTTTCTAATCAAATCTCTTTGAGCTGGAGGCTGGAAGATGGTGCCTTTGTTGTGGGCGTGAGAGTGAAAGTTAAAAACAAAAGTGCTTATTGAGAACTTTGCGCTCTGAGAGTGGATTAAAGCTGCTGGGAAGTGAGAGTTTGTGGAGAAAAGACTATTTTGCTTGATAAACTATAAACTTTAAATTTTTGAAAGCTGTTCAAGGGATTTTGTGGCTGTGAAAGGAAAAAAGACTTTTAAAATAAAGATGACTTCTAAACAACTTAAGCCAGGAGTTTCTAAAAGTGGAGGAGGTTCTCCAGTAGTGTCAGTAGTGACACAGAAAGCACAACTTCCAGCTGATTCACAGAGCCAGGAGGCTTCTTTTAATGAACTTAAAGAATTTATAAAAGAAGCCATGAATAATCAAACTGCAGCTATGAATAACCAAACAGTAATTATGGAAGGGAAATTAAAAAAAATTGAAGAGGATATAAAGTCAATTAAAGATGTTGTTGAAGAAAAGCATGATGACTTTTCTTCAACAAAAAGAGTGGGGGGAATATTGGGGGGGGGTGATTTTCTTTGTAAAACTTTTTAATAAAAAAAAAGAAAAAGAAAAGAAAAGAAAACATCAGGAGCCTCAAAACCCTTCTCGTGCCTGACTATTTCTTGAGCGGCCACAAAACTAGCATATGTAGTTGAATTAAATGTTCTGGTTTTTTCTGAATTTTTTTTTCTTGGATTTATCCATGGTTGGCCTACCAGGGGTTGAAAAGCTCAATAAATAGTGTGCCAGTGGGTGTCACACATTGGTGGTTGTGACACATACTTTGAGTGACAGGGAGCCACAGCAGAGGGGTAAAAGAGCCACATGTGGCTCCAGAGCCGCAGGTTGCGGACCCCTGGTATAAAGCAACTCTTTACAGCATTTTGGATGCTGCCCTATGTATGCTCTTATTCCTCAAGGTATAAATGATGGGGTTGAGCAAAGGGGTGACCACAACATAGAAGACTGCAATTTGTTTATCATGATCAGGAGATGTAGCCGACTTTGGAATGATATACATACAGATAATGGTTCCATAAAACAAAATGACCACAATCAAATGGGAGCCACAGGTAGAGAAAGCCTTGTGCAGCCCAACGTTTGACTTCATATGCGAGACAGAATAAAGTATACAGCCGTAGGTGGTCAGAATAACCGACAGAGGAACCAGAATGCCTATTGCTCCTATAGCTAAATTCACAAGCTTAATTATTTGTGTATCACTACACGCAAGTTTCAGCACCACTGGCAACTCACATATGAAGTGGTTGATCTGGTTGGGACCACAATAAGTTTGGCAAACAAGACAGATAACACAGATGGCAGAGAGCACGGGAGCAATAACCCAGCAGGCTAGAGCAAACTGCAACTGCTTTTGCTTGCTCATGGCAGTAGGGTAAATTAGAGGACAACAGATGGCCAGATAGCGATCATAGGCCATGACACTCAAGAGAAAGGACTCCATGCTCCCCATGGTCAATGCGACATACATCTGGATGGTGCAGAGTGCAAAAGAGATGATTCCATTTCCAGTCAAGAGATGGGTTAATATGAGGGGCATGGTGCTGGTAACATAACATATTTCTATCCCTGCAAAATGTGAGAGAAAATAGTACATGGGAATGTGGAGCTGAACGTCAAACTGCACTATGATGATGATCAGGAGATTCCCCAAAACCGTAAGCAAGTAGACAAGGAGAATGACTACAAAAAGGAAAAGCTGTATTTTTCTTTGGCTGGCCAGTCCCAGTAAGATGAACTCCTTAACAGAGGTGACATTGTCAGCTTCCATCCTGGCCTCCTACTGTAAGGAAGGGAAAATGAAGCAAAGTTTTAGATTCCTTTAGATTAGCAAAAGACCAAATTACTCTCAAAACAAACCAATCATAACCCACTCTTATATCTCAAGATAGAGTTATGAGATGGACTCCATAAATTTTATATCAAGGATAACCATTTTCATAATGGCAGGCTCAACCCCCGGATAGTCTTGTCTTAACTCAAAAGCTAAGGCAACTTAAATTTGGTTACAACTTGGATGGATATGGGAAGGTGGTTGGGAGAGTGATTGGCACACAGCTACAAAGGAGAATGAAGTGGATTATCTGGAACCTTTTCAGTCTGAATTTAGGGCAGGGCATAGCATTGAAATGGCATTGGTCACACTTTGGAGGACTCAGGGTGGAGTTGGGTGCAACCATTCTTGCCCTCCTGTCCCTCTCAGCAGCTTCTGATACTATCAACTATGGTATCTTTCAGAACTAGCTTCTGGGCTTGGGAATGGGAAGCACTGTGTTACATTGATTCTCCCTTCTTTGCTTGCAGCCAGATTCAGTCCATGTTAATAGGAGAGGAGAGTTCAAATCCTAGAATCCAGCAATGCCTCGGAACTCAAGCCTTTCGCCTCTCCATTTTAATGTGTACATGAAACTACTGGGGGGGGGAGATCATCTGTCGGCATGGGGTCCAGCATGCTTTGTTGTTGTTGTTAGTTGCAAAGTCATGTCTGACCCATCATAACCCGATGGACAATGCTCCTCTAGGCCTTCCTGTCCTCTACCATCATCTGGAGTCCATTTAAGCTCATGCTAACTGCTTCAATGACTCCATCCAGCCACCTCATTCTCTGTCGTCCCATTCTTCTTTTACCCTTAGTCTTTCCCAGCATTAGGCTCTTCTCCAGTGAGTCCAGCATGCTAATCACACCCAATTATACATCTTTCACCCCTAGCTAGACAGGTGACACTATGACAGTGCAGGCTGAAGGCCTGTAGGCTATAATGGTCTGAATGGGGAGAACCATCTTTGACTCAACCCTGGCAAGACAGTGTGACTCTGGGATTTTGGTTTCCCATGGCCAATCTATTTCATCTTTGACTCTGGCATTCCCCAGACAGAATTGGAATTGGTATGTTATTTGTGGGTTCTTCTAGACTCCTTCTCAAGGCTATGAGTGGGAGGGACTTTGCACATTTAATAACAACAACTTTATTGTCATTGTACGTGTATACACGGTATACCCATACAACAAAAGTCACTTAACACCCAAAGACCAGGTCCAACACACATAACAATCCCCAAATACACTCCCACCCACCATAAATTCCCCACCCATAAACCACCCAAACATCCACACAACAGACCAAGTAATGCTGTCCAACAGCTCACTGATGGTGGCCCTTTAGTTCATTGTTGAGTGCAATTGCAGCTCTGGGATAAAAACTATTCTGAAAATGTGTGGTCCAAGTTTTAATTGTTCTGTATCTTCTGCCAGAAGGCAACAATCCAAAAAGATTGTAAGCAGGATGGGAACAGTCTCATTTCATCTGGTGTACCAATTGCTCCCTCTCCTGAATTAGGAGGCCCTATCCATAGTCACTCATGCCATAGTTACCTCCTGTTTGGATTACTGTAATGTGCTGTACGTGGGGCGGTCCTTGAAGAGTATCCAGAAGCTTCAGTGGGTTCAAAATGCAGCATCCCACATAATTCTGCATGAGTCAAGATTTATACATGTGTCACCTCTTTTGAAGGAGCTGCATTGGTTATTGATTTACTTCCAGTTGCAATTCATTTTTGCAGCATAATAGAGTTGGAAAGGACCTTGTAGAACATCTAGTCCAACTCCCTGCTCAAGCAGGAGACCCTATACTATTTTTGACAAGTGGCTGTTCAGTTTCTCAAGGTGCCAGTTATTACCATTAAAGCCCTACATGGCTTGGGGCCAAGTTATTTGAAGTATTGCCTTTCCCCACCTACATGTATCCAGCCCATCAGAGTGGAGAGGCACGGTATGTATTAGTGAAATGCATCTAGTGGACCAAGAAAAGAGCCTTCCTTGCAGTGGCTCCTTCCTTTTGGAATATCTTTCCTTCAGAGATAAGATTGGCCACCACCTTGTTGTTTTTCAGAAGGTCCTGAAGATATGGTTCTGTCAACAGACCTGGGGCTCTCAGGTTGATATGTAGCCAAACGATTGGTATGATTGTGTAGTAACTGCTGCTGCTGGGATGGAGTGGGGAGCTATGGGCTCTTACATTGTGAAATGTTCACATTGAAAAGAATCTAGACTTGAACTTTGGTGCTGAAGAAGGCTTCTGAGGATACCATGGACAACCAAGAAAAAAACCCAATGGATCATCATTAAGAGCCATGGTAGCACAGTGGTTAGAATGCTGTACTGCAGGCTACTTCTACTGACTTCTGGGTGACTGCAGTTTGGCAGCTCGAATCACCAGGCTCAAAGCTGACTCAGCCTTCCATCCTTCCAGTCAATACACTGTCCACAAAATATGTATGGTGTGAAAAGAAAACTGCAAATAAAACATTTTTTTTAAAAAAAAGAAATTGTTAAACTTAATAAAATAATTTTTGGGTGCTCCATCACTGGAGGTTTTTAAGAAGAGGCTGGATAGCCATTTGTCTGGAATGGTATAAGGTCTCCTGCTTGTACATTACATTGAAGGCTGTCATTGAAAACTAGCATAGTAGTCTTAACTAAAATGTTCTCTGAATTCTTAAATCATCTTTTGGGTCTGTAAATCATATACATTAAGGATACCTAATATCCTTAATGCCATGGTGCACAGTGGTTAGAATGTAGTATTTATTATTTATTTATTTATTTATTATTCAAATTTCTATACCGCCCTTCTCCTTTCGGACTCAGGGCGGTGAACAGCCAAAATAAAACATTTATACATAAAGTACGATTAAAAATAGATTTAAAATAATTAAATTTGGACCATAGTTTAAAATTTATCAATTTAAAATCCATATTTTATATATATATATATATAGTATTGCAGGCTAATTCTGCCTACTGTCAGCAGTTTGATCCTGATTAGCTCAAGGTTGACTCAGCCTTCCATCCTTCTGAGGTTGGTAAAATGAGGACCCAGATTATTGGGGGCAAAATGCTGACTCTGTAAACTGCTTAGAAAGAGCTGTAAAGCACTATGAAGTGGTATATACAGTCTGTAAGTGCTAATGCTAAATGCTATCAAGCAAATCAAGCCATATTTCTCACTTTGAGGCACAAATGATCAGGCTCAAATGATCCTATTGCAGACATATTATGCAAAGACCTAGTTTTCTTGAGAAGTCTCTAATTCTGAGAAAGGTGGAAATAAAGGAACAGGAGGACCACCTGCAAGATTGATGGACTTGGTTGCACCAGTCAAGAGTACACTATTAGAAAAACCTGAAAGTCCAGGTTAGGAGCAGATTGCCATGAAGAAAAATTACATATGAAGTTGCTAGGATGCAACAGCAACTTCATGGAACTTCAATCAATCAATCCTTTATTCAAGTGGTGAAATCCTCTGCGGTTTGCCACCAGTTTGGTGTCCGCGCATGCGTGCTGCATGCCAAACGCACACTGTGCACAGAAAAATGAGGCTTAAGAAGGTAAATAGAACAGCGGGGTGGAACAGCTGTGCTATGCAATATAGAATATAAATCACGCTGTACAACTAATTGTCGGAAATACCAGTTTAGACGAACCGGTAGCTTTTTTTAACTACAGATTCACCTGAACTGGTAGCTTTTTTTTTTTTTTTTTTTACTGGTGCGAACCGGTAGCATTTCATCTTTATCCCCCACCCACACAGACAAGCAAGACACCAGAATATAAACTGACAGCAAACAGCACTCCTTACTAGCACTGATGATGTTACCTAGTTATGGTAATGAAACATTTGCAAGGAAACAAGCAAGCTCAGAGAGCACCAAGGACCCTTCATTTCAACCCTGAGCTACAAATATTTTCCTTTGTTGAATCCTTTATCTAGGAGAAAAATTTCAGCTTACCTTAGCCTTTTACCAAGCAACTACAAAGGAGTCATTCCTTGCGCTTGGCTTCTGTCTGTCTCAGTAGACATATCAATGTCTACTCCAATATGTAATTGGAGAGGGTTTGATGATCCATTGTACAACTCTCAAGAAGTTGTGTTTTTTAAACAATTTTTTTTTTTAAATCTTGGCAGGACTCAGCGACTTATCATCTCATAATTCTTAAAAGCATCTAAACTCTTATGGATGAATTATAACTCACAACACCTGGAGATACCCTGGGATTAATTAACGAGTATAATTATTTCCACAAGGAATCCATGAAGTGTGCATGATATCAATGGGAATGTGGAACTTTCTTTTGTTGGTTTATTCTCAGAGATTCTACTGAAAAGATATTGGTAGCAGTTAACAATCCTAGGGAAATTGTTCCAATTAATTATCTTCCTGGTCGGTTATTCAGCACCTGATATTTTTTTATCTTTAATAAAAGAAAAGAAAGTTATTTGGATAGATGAATCAAAATTTTAGAAAACCAATACCCAATGATCTCCATTTTTCTTTTTTTAAGTTTTAGAAGATTTTTATTAAACATAAAAAATTCAATATCTACATAAACAGTGTGTTGTCTGAGTACAGTTAATTTTAAGAAATAGTAATCATAATAGTAACGATAATATTCATAACATTAATAACGATCACATAATAAAATAGCATTTGCTTAGCATTTTAGTGAACCTTCCTTATGTAATTAATCATTCTCTTATGCTTTTAAAATTCTAACTTTGGTTTCTGCTAGTTAAAGATAAAGGTTCCCCTCACACATATGTGTTAGTCATTACCAACTCTAGGGGGCAATCTTCATCTCCGTTTCAAAGCATTGTCCAAAGACGTCTCCGTGGTCATGTGACCAGCATGACTAAACTCCAAAGGCACACAGAACACTGTTACCTTCCCACCAAATGTGGTCCCTATTTTTCTACTTGCATTTTTTATGTGCTTTCAAACTGCTGGGTTGGCAGAAGCTGGGACAAGTAACGGGAGCTCACCCCATTATGCAGCACTAGGGATTCAAACCGCTGAACTGCCGACCTTTTGATCGACAACCTCAGTGTCTTAGCCACTGAGCCACTGTGTCCCATTGTTCATCTCCATTTTGTTAGCCATTGATAGTTAGCCATTGATAAAAACAAATCCCATGTTTAAAAGTATTCAGTTTCTTCCTTCTCCCTAATTTTAAGTGTTAATCTATCAATTTCTGTACATTCTAATATTTTTTTAATTACATTTTCCTCTGTAGGGATCTCTTTGTTTTTCCACTGTTGTACAAATACAATTCTAGCTGCTGTTAATATATGTAAAATTAAATAAGTATTCCCTTTATTGTATTTTTCTGGTAAAATACCCAGCAAAAATATTTCTGGCTTTCGATCTATGTGCTTCTTCACCATTTTTTCTAACCATATATGTATTTTTGTCCAGTATTATTTTGCCTTTGTGCATGTCAAGCACATATGTATGATAATACCAACCCAGTGTCTGATTACATTTCCAACATATCCTTGAATATCTTTGCCAGTCTTATCACTGGAAAGTGCCATCTGTAAAACATTTTATATAGATTTTCTTTATATGCAGTTGCCATTGTTAGTTTATAATTCCTATCCCACAATTGCTGCCATTTATCTAACTCTATAGCATAACCAAATTTTTTAGCCCGTTCTATTCATTGTTTCCTTTACTTGCTCTTCTTCCATTTTAATGCTCAATCGATAGTTATAATTTTTTTTGGTTAGCTTTTCATCTGTCTCTGTTAGTATATGGTCTAGTTCTGTTAATTCTTCATAAAAGCCATATATTTTAGCATCTTTCTCATACTGTATGTCTTTTAACTATCAATAAATATTAAACCAGAAATCTCAAAGGTGCTTTTTCTCTTTGTTTTTGCTTGAACACATTTTGTTTCTCATCCAAGTTCTGAACTGAAGAAGTGTTTTGGATGAGAAGTGAAATGTCTCCAGTGAAAGTCCAGTTGCCTTCTGAAAAAAAGCAGCTTTGGGACAATCATGATCTGTATTGTGTTGTGGGCTGCAATGGGCAAAAACAGACACAACAGTGATTACAACAGTGTTTATTGACTCAAACTGGAACTGAAGAACAATAGGCAAATCCCTGTAATTTATACTCTAGGCCCACAGGCCCTCAACCAATCACAATACCTTAAAAAGCCAGCCCAAATATGAAAATTCTGAGTTTCCCCCAAAACAGTTGAAGTTAACAGTTAGGATAATCTAAAAGTTAGTTTCACTTTAGCAGGGCTTAACACAACAATACAGTATATATTCAATACATAACAACCTGGATGACTGAGAATCTCCATAAGCATTAAACCAGAAATCAGAAATTTCTAGCACACTTCAACTGAAAAACTTAATACTGGTCAAGTTAACACTGGTCTAGGAGGCAGGAGGGTAAATTCTTCCTTCCCAGGCCCTTCCTTTGTGGAGAGCTGCAGAATTCAACCCTCACCCTTGTCCAATTTAACATTTACTATTGGAAAGTGTTGTGGAAGTGTTGAAACTGTTGGAATGAGTTCATCCACAGGTTTGGTATTCAAGTATCATCATAATTATATTTTTTGATCCCAGGCCAATCAAATGAAGCTGTCAAGGCTCCGTCCCTGAAGGTTGTGTGCATGTGGATGAGAAGGAATAAATGTATATGTGTTGGTAATGAGTTTGTGAAATCATCCACTTTGCTGATCTCCAGTCTGCCTATCCACAACTTCTGCTTGATTTTAGATTCATCACCTAAGGGGAACAATCCCAAAAATTGATATCTCTCAGGTAAATTACTTTGCATGTAACTCAGTCAGAAAAAAGGGGATTTGGGAATAAATATAGGATGTGGTGGCTCAGTGGCTAAAATGCTGAGCTTGTCGATCGAAAGGTTAGCAGTTCAGCGGTTTGAATCCCTAGGGCCGCATAACAGGGTGAACTCCTGTTACTTGTCCCAGCTTCTGCCAACCTAGCAGTTTGAAAGCATGTAAAAAATGCAAGTAGAAAAATAGGGACCACCTTTGGTGGGAAGGTAACAGCGTTCCATACGCCTTTGGAGTTTAGTCATGCCAGCCAGATGACCACGGAGATGTCTTTGGACAGTGCTGGCTCTTCGGCTTTAAAACGGAGATAAGCACCGCCCCCTAGAGTCAGGAATGACTAGCACATATGTGCAAAAGGAACCTTTACCTTTTACCTTATGAAATGATGGTCAAGACTAGAAAGAGAAGGGAGTTCTAAAAGAACAAAGAGGCAATATTTCATGAACATAGTTTCTTTCTAAGGATCTCTGTATCTTATGCTGTCCTTTCCTAGAATTCTGTTTGCTTCTAATATTTTTAGAATCCTATCATCATTCTTGGGTCTTTCTCTGAGACATGCATCTGAGGAGAGAGTAACTTTACTTTTCTAGTTTTACACCACATATGTAAACTCTTGCATAGTTTTCCTTAGATGTCTTAAATAAGGAACTTTCCCATTAACTGTGAAGTTAAATGCCTCTCCATGTTTAAATACATGACTAAGGTCAAGTATAACTTGTTTCTTGGCCAAGCTTTCTTGGATCTCAAAGACAGTAGATAGACCATCTCCTGAATAGTTGTAAGAAGAAGAAAATGGACATCAATTTGGTGTTTTCTCTTGCTCCTATTAAATCTTGAAGATGTTAATATTCAGTTCAATATTCTCTCACTATAGTTGTATGTACACTGAGAGATTATGCACCGGAGACAAATTCCTTAGATGTCTAATCATACTTGGACAATAAAGAATTCTAATTCTAATCAAGATTAGGCATTCAGACAAACTTGTACAATATTAGTGGAATAAATTCTTTCATAGACTTTACAATATTTTTATTTATTTATTTATTTATTAGATTTTTATACCGCCCCCTCTCCCGAAGGACTCGGGGCGGTGAACAGCCAAAATTAAAAAACATACAATATAAACATTAAAATATGTTTAAAACAGAATTAAATCCAAAATGGCTCCCCAATTTAAAACGCCTTACCCATGCCCCTATAAATAAGACGAATTTAAAATTTAAAAATTTAAAATTTCCACATTTAAAAAGGGGGAAGATTTAGGCCAGGCCAGCTTGATAAAATAGAAAAGTCTTACGCGCGCGGCGGAAGGTGCGCAGATCCGGGATCCTACGTATCTCCGGGGGGAGCTCGTTCCAAATCGTAGGTGCCCCCACAGAGAAGGCTCTCCCCCTAGGGGCCGACAGCCGACATTGTTTGGCCGACAGCACCCAGAGGAGCCCCTCTCTATGGGAGCGTACTGGCCGGTGGGAGGCTATTGGTGGTAGCAGGCGGTCCCGTAAATAACCAGGTCCTAAGCCATGGAGCGCTTTAAAGGTGATAACCAGAACCTTGAAGCGCACTCAGAAGACCACCGGGAGCCAGTGCAGCTCGCGCAGGAGAGGTGTTACATGGGAACTCCATGTCGCTCCCATCACCACCCGCGCGGCCGCACTCTGCGCCAGTTGGAGCCTCCGAGTGCACCTCAAGGGGAGCCCCATGTAGAGAGCGTTGCAGTAGTCCAGACGAGAAGTAACGAGGGCATGAGTGACTGTGTGTAGGGAGTCCCGATCTAGATAGGGACGCAACTGGCGGATCAGGCGAACCTGATGAAAAATCCTCCCGGACACAGCCGTCACATGCTCTTCTAACGACAGCCGTGAATCCAGGAGGACACCCAGGTTGCGAGCCCTATCCGTGGGGGCCAATGATTCGCCCCCAATAGTCAGCGATGGCACAATACAACTGTCAGCATTCCAGAAAAACCCCCACTCCAAGTAAAGACTCTGAAGCAAGTGTTTTTCAAAGTTCTATTTACTAGAATAGGTAAACTGGCACATCTGGGAAAACCGGAATCGGAGAGGTCCGGGTTTTCCCTCAGTAAATCAAAACCCCCAAAACCATCCCCTCACTCCTCAGTCAATCACATGCTCCAATCAACCGCCGTCCCATCTTGAGACATCACTCCGACCACTCCTTCTCCAGATGCAGGATTGGCCTGACCTTGACTGACAGGAAGAATGCTATTATGTCTACAGACAACCCCTCTACTAAATCCCCCCTCCAACTTTCCCACCCAGGAAAAGGTGACAGCATGGAAGCTTCCGGCCTAATATGGCTTCCAAAGCTGACAACAACCTTTTATATGTTTACCCAGAGAAAAATGTCACTGATATCATTAGATGCACATTCCCTGGTAGATAATTTCTCAACATTAACAACTTTAAGAAGTATGGACTTCAACTCCCAGAATTCCTCCGCCAGCATGTTTTGTCTGTTTACAAAAAGTACCTGGGAGAAAGAAGAATCTATAACTGGTCAACTAACATTGATACTGGGCAAAAGTTTAGAACAGATTACAATATGGTCAACCTGTGATAAATATCAATAACAAATATCCATTATTCATTTTGGATCAACTTGGATTTTAAAAACAATATTCCAGACTAATAGAACTTTGCAAAATGTAGGCAGTAGACTGTATCCCTCTCAGCCAAATAATTTCCCTTCATTTCACACACATTTTTTTAACTTTAGATCAGGGGTGTCAAACTAGATTTGATTGAGGGCTGCATAAGGGTTGTATTTGACCTCGGGTGGGGGGGCATGACTGGTGGACGTGGCTGGGGCATGGCCAGCTCAACATCACTCATAGAGGCTCCGTTATCAGCCTTGATGGCCTCCTGCAGCATGAAAATGGAGCCTGGGGGGAGGGGCATGTGCAGCCTCCTCAAGCTCCTTTTTCACTGACAGAGGACTGTAAGAAGCCATCACGGCTGAAAATGGAGACTGGGTTGCCATGGGCTGCCTCCCTGAGCTCCATTTTTGCTGGCAGAGTGCTGTAGGAGGCTGTCACAGACAAAAACAGAGCCTGGGATGGCCACGTAAGGCCCTCACAACCTCATTTTTCTGACAGAGGCACTGCAAGCCGGTCTAAGCACCCAATAGGCCAGATCCATCCATCAGGACTTGAGTTTGACACCCCTGCTTTAGATTATATCAACTGTTCTCCAGCTTTAACTCTGCTATTAAAGGGACTTTTGTAAAGAGCCCAGGAAGCAGCTATAATAGCACCAAACATACCTCATTTTTCCTAAAAAAAACAACAACAAACGTATTTACATTGCACCCAAATACCCAAATAAATAGTCTGAGAGGTCATTCACAGGTTGAGTTTATGGCTAGACAAACCAACATTTAAGGCATTCTGAATTAATACTCAAGATCAGCCAATCTGACATGACCATTTTTTAAAAAAAAAAATTGACACAAACATTTATGTTTTCTGGTCGAAGTCTTTTCTTTGCAATAACTTTCTTACTGACCTATGGATGTCCTTGTTCTTTAGGGTATAAATGATAGGGTTAAGCAGAGGGGTGACCAAAATGTAGAAAATTGCACTGTGCTTATTACGATTAGGAGCTGAGATTGAGTTTGGAATTATATACATAAAAATGATAGGACCATAAAACAAGGTGACTACAAGCAAATGAGAGCCACAGGTAGAGAACGCTTTGCGCTGTCCAACTGTAGACTTCATGTGGGATACAGAATAAAGAATAAACACATAGGAGGTCAGGATGACACAAAGGGGAAGCAGAAGGAGAGGGACTCCAGCACCAGATATGATATTCTCAATGACTTGTGTATCACCACATGAAAGTTTTAACACCACAAGAAATTCACACATGAAGTGATTGATATGATTGGGACCACAGAAAGTTTGAGAAACCAGGAAGACATCACAAATGCCACAGAACAGTGGAGCAATTATCCAGCAGGCTACAGCAAACTGCAACTGGCAGCGTTGGTTCATGACAACAGTATATATTAGGGGGGAACAGATGGCCAGATAACGGTCATAAGCCATGACACCCAGTAACAAAGACTCAGTAGTAGCCATGGACCCTGCCACAAATATCTGGGCAATGCAGAGTGGGAAGGAGATGGCTCCATTCCCAGCCATGAGGTGAGATAACATTATGGGCACAGTGCTGGTGATGTAACATATTTCGATCACCGCAAGATGAGAAAGGAAATAGTACATAGGAGTGTTGAGTTGTACATCAGACTCTACCAACATGATGATCAGCAGGTTCCCCAAAATTGTAATCAAGTAAAAGATGAGAATCACCCCAAAGAGGAGAAGCTGGATTTTTCTGTCGCTGGTGAATCCCAGTAGGATGAATTCTCTGATAGAGGTGAAGTTCTCAGCTTCTGTCATGGCCTCCTTCTGAAGAGAAGGAAAAAGGGTGAGAGACCATTAGATCAAATACCATGTCTACATATGTAAATAAACAATAACAGGCTTGTGTCAAAAAAGCGCCATTTGTTTAAATCAAGGTATTGAAATTATTACAGGAAATGTTGGTATCATTACTGGAAGATGAGCGTATTTTGATGGAGGGAAGATCAAAATTAATACAGGATAGAAAGTAAGTTCTGTCAATTTTGTTATATGATTATAGAGGGATTCCTTTCCAGGGAAGATTAGGAAAGAATATATTCAAAGTGCTTGAACAATGTTTATTTTGAACTTGAATGAAGAAGTTAGAACATACCCATATTAAACTTAATCTAATCCAGGGGTGAAATCCAGTAGGTTCTGACAGGTTCTGGAGAACCGGTAGCACACATTTTGAGTAGTTTGGAGAACCGGCAAATACACCGTCTGGCTGGCTCCAGAGTAGGATGGGAATGAAGATTTTGCAAAATCCTTCCCCCAGGAGTGGGGAGGGAATGGAGTTTTTGCAGTATCCTTTCTCTGGAGTGGGGTTGGAATGGAGATTTTGCAGTATCCTTCTCCTGCCACGCCCACCAAGCCATGCCCACCAAACAACACCACGCCCACCAAGCCACGCCACAGAATCGGTAGTAAAAAAAAATTGGATTTCATCACTGATCTAATCTACTAAATCAGATTATTTTTTAAGAAGAACAAAGATTGTCTCCACAAATTCAGCACTTACATTTCCTACTTTGGACTGGAAAGGTAAACAAAGTTGGGTATGGTTAGTACTGAGACTAGAGATGACCAGGGATTTTGGAGCTGCTGATTATCATTTTCTTTCCTCATAAAATGGTCCTCATCTGTCAAGAAAGAGTCAAGTCAAGTATTATCAGCTTCTTTTACAGTGCCCAGCAAAATGGAAGATGTTCCATTTGCTTCCTATGAAAGCCAGATATTGTCCACCTGTTGGGGAGTTTATAGGTCTCTCAGGAAACAACCTACACAAACTGTTGCAGAAGGTGTCTTAGTAAAAAAAATTAAATCATTGTTTTGGCAGGATCTCAGCAGTTCATAACAAGTAAGAGCATACCATGGAGGAATAATACATTCTCTGAAAACATCTTGAAATTATTTATTCCAAAATATTCTGTCATTGCTTTTCCATTTTCACCAAGTGGTTGACCTTATGAGCATATACACAAATACCTACTTATATGACCCACGGTGGTGCAGTGGTAAGAGTGCAGTACTGCAGGCTATTTCTGCTGACTGCCAGCTGCCTGCAATTTGGCAGTTCGGATCTCATCAGGCTCAAAGTTGACTCAGCCTTCCATCCTTCTGAGGTGGGTAAAATGAGAACCCAGATTGTTGGGGGCAATAGGCTGACTCCGTAAAAACTGCTTAGAGACAGCTGTAAAGCACTGTATAGTAATATATAAGTCTAAGTGCTATTGCTACAACAGTTCATTTAGGGACCATTCAGTTACAACAGCTTTGAAAAAAGTGACTTATGACCATTTTTCACACTTACGACCATTGCAGCATCTCCATGGTCACATGATCAAAATTTGGCTGTTTGGCAACTGGCTCATATTTATGATGGTTACAGTGTCCTGGGATCATGTGATCTCACTTTTTATGTGATCTTCTGACAAGGAAAGTCAATGGGGAAGCCAGATTCGCTTAACAACCATGTTAACTTAACAACTTCAGTGATTAATTTAACAACTCTGGCAAAAAAAAAAAAGTCTGAAAAATGGTGCAAAATTCACTTAACAAATGTCTTACTTAGCAACAGAAATTACGGACTTAATTTTGCTCATAAATCGAGGACTACCTGTAGTCAGGTTAGCAGAAACACCAGCACATCCTGCAAAGACATCAAACTACTGGTAGTATACTAATGTCTTCATAAGGGGAATTTTTTTTTTGTTTAAAAATACATAATACATTAAAAAAATACAATATTTTTGTTTAAAATACTTATAATATTGTCTTGGAGACAATTTTTTTTCAGCAAAAAAAATATTTTAAAAAAAGAAACATGTAAGACTGCAGGTAAAATATGGAGGAAACTTAGACAAAGTAGTTGGAAAGAACTGATTAAATGAATAAACAAATTTGAATTATCCTGCACAGGTATCATAGAGCTAAACTAAAGTTTTCTCAATGTTATTTCATGGAATCGTTTCTAGATAAGTTTAAACAAGAAAATTATAATGTTGTAAACCATTTCCTAGCATCTTTATCAGTGATGGATTGTTCCCAGTTCAGTCTGGTTCTATAGAACCAGTATTAAAATCAGTAGGAAGCTCTGCTCACCCACCCCGATATCATGGATGATCTGCGCATGCGCAGAAGCGTCCACGAGTGAAGCACACATGCATGCTCCAGTTGCAAACCGTTAGTAAAGGTAAGTGGAACCCACCCCTGATCTCTATCAATGACTCTTCAATGCCTGAAGCAAAAATGATCAGGCTCAAATTAGCCTATATATGAAGCATGCAAAGACCTAGCTTTCTGGAGAAGACTCTGATTCTAAGAAAAGAAGAAGAAAAGGGAAAAGGATGGCTAGTAGGATGATGGATGGACTGTTATAGCAGTCAAGAGGACATCATTGAAAGACTTGAAAGTCCAGGTTGGGAGCAGAATGTCATGAAGCAAAACTATCCATGTGGTCTCTAAGATTCAACAACTTGATAGAGCATCAATCAATCAATCCAGTAACAAGATGAGAGCTAACCTTGATTCTTTACCAAGAATATTTCAGCAATCACAAAGAGCCTTCATACTCTCAGCTTCTGTCCAACTCAGTAGACTATCTGATACTTATTTGGATGGGATTTGATCCATCTCATTGAAGACATTTTTGGAAAAAAAATTTAAAATTTTCTCAGTAACTGATCTTTCATAAACCTTAAAAGTATCTAAACTCTTATGGATGAATCGCAATATAAACGCACAATATTGGAGATAGCTTTGGGATTAATTATAATTAACATGCATATTCATATCCACAAGGAATCCATGAAGTGTGCATTAGAATGGAAAGTTCCATTTCTTTGGGTCTGTTTATTCTCAGAGGCTCTACCGAAAGGAAATTGATAGCAGTTAACAACTGTAGGGATATTGCTCCAGTTATTTTATTTTTGATAGGTTTATTCAGAGCTTGATATTTCTTATTTTTAATAATGGAAAAGAAAACATTTGAATAGATGTTTTTAACCAAAAATAAATCAATACCCAGCCATCAGATCTGGCTCAATAGTAGTAACTGTGAGAAGGATCTTGGAATCCTAGTGGACAATCACTTAAATATGAGCAAGCAGTTTGTTTTAGTTGCCAAAAAAAGCCAACACCATTCTAGGCAGTATTAATAGAGGGATAGAAACAAGATTGTGGGAACGTGGTGGCTCAGTGGCTAAGACACTGAGTTTGTTGATCGAAAGGTCGGCTGTTCAGTGATTCGAATCCCTAGTGCCACATAATGGGGTGAGCTCCCATTACTTGTCCCAGCTTCTGCCAACCTAGCAGTTCGAAAGCAAGTAGAAAAATAGGGATCACCATTGGTGGGAAGATAACAGCGTTCCATGTGCCTTTGGCATTTAGTCATACCGGCCACATGACCATGGAGACGTCTTTGGACAGCGCTGGCTTTTCAGCTTTGAAACGGAGGTGAGCAGTGCCTCCTAGAGTCAGGAACGACTAGCACTTATGTGTGAGGGGAACCTTTATCTTTACCTTAGAAACAAGATCACCTGAAGTGTTACTATCACTACCTGTTTGAATGTGGGAGAAGCTACAAATGTACCAGATTCCCTACATGGATTGCTCCTGTAATTATGTGGTTCTGATAGAGAGGAAGCTACTCACCAGATTGCAAGAATATGAGTGAGTGGCTAGACAAACTCATTGGTAGCCTCACATTGCAATGAAGAAGGACATGCATTCAATTTTGCGGCTATTACTACTATTGTTGGCCGACCAGGGAAGAAAATAGCCAGAGAAATGACTGATGCCTGGGAAATGAGCCTCTTGTCAGTCAACAGGAGTGCTGATCTGCGACCAGCTTATCAGATACTTAGGAGCCAAGGGCACAGTGACACAAGGAAACAATAATCAATGACTTAATAGTCATCCTAAATAATAACTAAAATGACACACAACCAGTTACCATATAAAGGCATTGCACAGAACAGCCCAGACAAGTTCTCTGATGGCAGGTTCCAGCACAAGCCCAGAAATTGGAAGAATTAACCTTTGGTCCTGGTGTCCAACTCACATGGGATCAGAGGTGGAATTCACTTACCTTCCCTACCAGTTCGCAAACATGAGCGCTCATGCACACATGCTCACTTTGTTTGTCCACATCACCTCTACGCACAGCTTTCTGCACATTTGCTGTACTCGCGTATTACGTCAGGCCAGGTGGACAGAGCCTCATGCAGTTGCCGCTACCGGTTCTCCTGAACCAGGCAGAACTGACAGAATTCCACCTTTGCATAGGATCCTGCAACATAATCCTGGGACATTTCCTTCATTCATGAGTGTTACTCCACTTTATAAGCTACCACCTTGATAAGCTCACACTTGGAATATTGTATTGAGGTTTGGTTGCCACAATATAAAAAAGATGAGACTTTAGAAAGAAAGCAGAGAAAATCAACAAAAATGATCAGGAGACTGGAGAGTAAAACATACAAAGAACAGTTGCAGGAATTGGGTATGTCTAGTTTGATGAAAAGAAGGTTTAGGAGTGATATGATAGCAATGTTCCTTCATTGCTTCATTGCAAAGTTCCTTCATTGTAAAGTTACAGTGGCACTGAAAAAAGTGACTTATGATTGTTTTTCACACTTATGACTATTGCATCCTTCCTCTTGGAAGTACACCCCAAAAGGACAGTGCCAGGAACCACTAAAGCAGTGTAAAAAGCTAAAAACAACCCTTCCCCTTCAAGAAAGCCAAGTCCCTAATACCAGCAAAGAAAAAACAACCTCCGGAGAAGCAACAGAAAGTCTGGGCATACTGCCAAGAAGCATTAGCTGTTACAATGTAATAAGGCAGTTTCTGTAAGCAGGTCAATAAAGATAAGGATTAGAAACAACACCAGAATGTTCCTTCCTGCCTTCCTGATTGTAGGCCTGTAAAGTGGAAAAAAACAAACAAAAGGCTGTTGGAAGATTTCTTTCAACAACCAGTTCTCCAAATTGCTCAGAAAGTTAACAAACGGTTTTCCCAAATTGATGCGAACCGGTTGAATCCCACCACTGAATAATCCCAACTAATAGGACTTTGTGAAATGTAGGCAGTAGGCTCTGTCCCCCTCTGTCAATTAATTTCATTTCACACACACCAAATAATACTTTAGATTATGTCAATTCTTCTCCAGCTTTAATGAGGCTATTAAAGAGCCAAGGAAGCAGATATAATAGCACCATACATATCTCAATTTTTCTAAAAAATAAACATATTTACATTGCAACCAAATACTATGATAATAATAGTCTGAGAGGTCATTCATAGAATTATTGTGTTGAGTTTATGGCTAGACAAATCAACATTTAAGGCATTCTGAATTAATACTCATGATCAGCCAATCTGACATGACATTAAAAAAAGACTGACAAGGTAAGACACAAACATTCATGTTTTCTGCTTAAAGTCTTCTCTTTGCAATATCTTTTTTACTGACCTATGGATATCCTTGTTCCTTAGGGTATAAATGACAGGGTTAAGCAGAGGGGTGACCAAAATGTAGAAAATTGCACTGTGTTTATTATTATCAGGAGCTGAGCTTGATTTTGGAATTACATATATAAAAAAGGAAGGGCCATAAAACAAGATGACTACAAGCAGATGAGAGCCACAGGTAGAGAACGCTTTGCGCTGTCCAACTGTAGATTTCATGAGTGATACGGAATAAAGAATAAACACGTAGGAGGTCAGGATGACACAAAGGGGAAGCAGAAGGAGTAAGGCTCCTGCACCAGATACAATATTCTCAACGAGTTGCGTATCACCGCATGAAAGTTTTAATACCGCAGGAAATTCACACATGAAGTGGTTGATATGATTGGGACCACAGAAAGTTTGAGAAACCAGGAAGGCATCACATATAGCACAGAGCAGAGGTGCAATTATCCAGCAGGCTAACGCAAATTGCAACTGGCATCGCTGGTCCATGACAACAGTATATATTAGGGGAGAACAGATGGCCAGATAACGGTCATAAGCCATGACACCCAGTAGCAAAGACTCAGTAGTAGCCATGGACCCTGCCACAAATATCTGGGCAATGCAGAGTGGGTAAGAGATGGCTCCGTTCCCAGCCATGAGGTGAGATAACATTATGGGCACAGTGCTGGTGATGTAACATATTTCGATCACCGCAAGATGAGAAAGAAAATAGTACATAGGAGTGTTGAGTTGTACATCAGACTCTACCAACATGATGATCAGCAGGTTCCCCAAAACTGTAATCAAGTAAAAGATGAGAATCACCCCAAAGAGGAGAAGCTGGATTTTTCTATGGCTGGTGAATCCCAGCAAGATGAATTCCTTGACAGAAGTAAAGTTCTCTGCTTCTATCATTGCCACTTGTCTGAAGAGAAAGAAATGAGAGACCATTAGATCAACTACCACTTTTAAATATCTAAACTACCCACAGACATTTCTGAAATCAGGGTACTGAAATTATTCCAGGAAATATTACGGTAGTATCATCATCTGAAGATGAGCATGCTTTGATGTAGGGAAGATCAAAATTATTACAGGTTAGTAATTTTGTTTCCTATCAGTTCTCCTTTATTTGATACAAGAGAATTTGCTTTAGAGATCAGATTTAAAGAGGCAGAATCTAAATAACTTATTTTGGGTGAGAATAGAATAGAATAGAATAGAATAGAATAGAATAGAATAGAATAGAATAGAATAGAATAGAATAGAGTAGAGTAGAGTAGAGTAGAGTAGAGTAGAGTAGAGTAGAGTAGAGTAGAGTAGAGTAGAGTAGAGTAGAGTAGAGTAGAGTAGAGTACTCTACTCTAGAATAGAGTAGAGTAGAATAAAATAGAATAGAATTCTTTATTGGCCAAGTGTGATTGGACACACAAGGAATTTGTCTTAGGTGTATATGCTCTCAGTGCACATAAGGAGAATAAAATACATTCATCAAGAATAAAAAGCTACAACACTTAGTGATAGTCAAGGTTACTAATAAGCTATCAAATTGTACTAGGAAACAAATAAAAACAATATAATTGAAAGATAGAAGCAACATGGTTATAGTAATAAGTGGGAAGAAATAGATACTCAGAAGGATGAGAAGAATAATAGTAATACAGTCTTACTAAACACTTATTTGACAGTGTTGTGGGAATTAGTTGTTTAGCAGAGTTGATGGCATTCGGGAAAAAACTGCCCTTGTGTCTAGTTGTTCTGGTGTGCAGTTCCCTTTAGCGTCTTTTTGAGGGTAGAAGATGAAACAAATTTTGTCCAGGATGTGAGAGGTCTATAGATATTTTCACAGCCCTCTTTTTCATGTCTATTTTCTTGCCATCTGTAGCTGTTGTGTGCGTGGTTTTTTTTTTTTCCCTGTTGATAGAATGTGCTTTTATACCAATCAACATTGTAAATATTTAATCTTATAGTAAGATTTTGTTTTGTTTTGTTTTGTTTTGTTTTGTTTTGTTTTTTGTTATTACTGCAGTCTGGGCAAAGTAGCAAAAGGAACAACTCAACAACAGCTGAAACAACTTCCATAATTAACTACTTTTGGCAATTGATTTAAATTTCACTACATGTACTTTTAGTAGGCTTCGTGGTTAGTAAAATTTTATTCTGTTATTTATTTTTCTGTAGCAATTTAAACTAAAAAAAATCAGAGGAATTTGTTACAACCAGATAATTGTGCAAACATCGCTTTAGCTTCAGAAACTACAAATATGTTCCCATAACATAAGATAATTCTGTTGTTGGTTCGTGAGTTTCTTAAAGGATTCTACTTCAAGATTGCCAGAATTATTAATAACTTAATAGTAACATATTAAGAAAAAATACTTCCTGCAAAGAAATGTTATTCTAAAGTCTTTTCAAAAAGAAATAAAATAGAACCACCTCTATTACTTCACCAATACATTTTTGAGTTTATTCACATTAGGAAACAAGTTACTATATGCCCACATTAAACTTTCTTTCTGGTCTAATAACACAGATTATTTTATTAGGACAACAAGGATTATCTCATCAGATTCTGCATCTAGATGATCTTCTTTGGACCTGGAAGCTAAACAAAGTTGGGTATGTTTATACTTCGAACAGAGATGACTAGGAATTTCCAGATTATCTTCCAATAATCTATTCTATATCTATCTATCTATCTATCTATCTATCTATCTATCTATCTATCTATCTATCTAAATGGCTGTGTGCATGTATGTGTGTATATGTATGTATGTTCCAGCATAACACTGGAACGCCTCGAGCAATTTCAACCAAACGTGATACACAGATGATTTACTCTCCGGAAAGAAATACTGTGGGGGTAAGACACCCCTAATACCCTCAGGGTGTATGTTCTGTTAAGATACAGCCTGTTGTACCTTAAAATGGCATCTACTGTACTGCCTTAAAATGGCTTATACTGTGCAGCACAGTGGAGTTGCCATGGTAACTGCTTCACAGTACTCCTCAGGGGATTTCCTCTGGTAAGGGGAAAAATCTTAATACAGGATTGGGATAAATAAATACCCGGGCAACACCAGTTTATCAGGTTAGCTAGTAAACTATAAAATTACCTTTCTTCTTTTCCAGGATGTTCCTCAGCCTTCATGAAAGAGCTAATCATGTGACCACCTTCTACTAAGGTAACCAGCATGATGGGAGATGATCCATTTGCTTTCTACTGAAGCCAGATATTGAACATCTGCGAGGGACAGAGATTAGGTCTCTGTTATGAAAAAGCATATATGAATTGTCACAGAAGTTGTCTTAATAAAAATAAAATAAAATATTCTTCACAGGAGCTTGACAAGCTATCTGTTCACCCTAAGAATAACATCTAAATTCTGATGGAAGAATAATATACCTTCTGAAGGTATCTTGGGAATATTTATAATTTATGAGCACATAAACATCACCAAAGGAATAGAGACATTCTGCATAGTATTGGGAATACAAAACTTTGCTTCACTTTCTCCTCAAAATTTCTGTTGAAGAGAAATTGGTAGGAGATTATGATCTGAAGGAAATTGCTCAGGTCCCTTTGGCCTATTGCAATAAATTATACAGTTTTTTTTAAATAATAATAAATTTATTTACGGTCACAGACCAAAATGCAAGCATAGCTACAGAAAAACATAGGGAAAAGAACATCACGAACAGCCGGCCACCGGAAGCCCCGGCTGAGAGGGACCACAGCGCTCTCCTCTAATGGTTACGGCTCTTAGAAAAAATTTTGAGACCTGAGAGGTAGTGTATGAGGAGCCATCCCCTAGACAATACAAGGCCAAATCACTATCATTGGGCCCACAGAAATCTGTCTCTAAGAGAGACATCAAATTAGTCCTGGCTACGTTATACATGGGGCAGTGTAAAAGGACATGCTCCACAGTCTCAACCTCCGCTCTACCACAGGGACATAGCCGCTCGCCCCTCGGAAGCCTCTTGAATCGACCGTCCAGCAATGCTGAAGGCAAGACGTTAAAACGAGCAAGGGAGAAGACTCTTCTATACTTAGGGATGGTTAGAGTATAGAAATATGAGGCCATCCTCAGTCCAAAATTATTAAGTTGGCTGAAGACCAGAGGGGAGCAGGTTTTATTGGCTCTAGCTCTCAGATATTGTAAGTCTATGTCCACAAGCCGTTGGACTACCCTACATTGGGCATCTTTAAGGCCATAGTCTCCCATGGCATCCCCCGAAAAACCTAACAGGTGGAGTTTCTTCGTCAGATCCCTCTCCCACCGAGACGTATAGGGGTCAGCTAACACCAGGGAGAGGTAGCTGCCAGGGGCTGCCAAAAAGAGTGCCCGAAACCACCATTTAAAGGTGTTGATCCACGCCATGCATTCGACTGATCGAATGCCCAGTTCCAGATACATCGGAGCAAAGCCAACACAGGGAGGGAGACCCAAAAGTTTCCTTAAAAAAGCAGCCTGCGTTCTTTCAATACACTCCTTGAAGCCCTGTATCCATATCGGAATTCCATAAAGAGTTTGGGCCAAGGTTTTGGCTTTGTAAATACGCAGAGCAGAAGGAATAAATTGGCCACCTTGGGTATAGAAAAATCTTAAAATCTGCTGATGGCTACAAAAAGCTGAATTCAGCACCTGGGTTCGGTGTCTAGTCCAAGCACCAGTGTTCTGAAAATGTATACCTAAATACTTAAAATGGGAAACCTGCTTAACAGCATTACCCTTAATAGCCCAGTTGTGTAACTTCCGGGCACTAGAGAACACCAAGACTTTTGATTTGTCGTAGTTAATGGACAAGTGATTCTCAGCACAGTAGGACCCAAATGCAGAGAGAAGCCTTTTCAGGCCAAGCCTCGTCAGTGATAGGAGGACTGCGTCATCAGCATAAAGGAGAAGAGGGATCTTCGTTGTTGACAGCTTTGGGGCGTGAGACTCAATACATCCAATATAAGAGGCCAAATCAGATAAAAATAGGTTAAACAAAAGAGGAGCCAGGAGACAGCCCTGCCTTACTCCACTCTTTATCGGGATAGGGTTAGAGAGTTCTCCCTGCAAACTACACCTGACCTGACTAGAAGTCTGATTGTATAGGGATCTAATTAGGAACAACAGACGTCTGTCGATGGAGCTTTTGAACAATTTTGTCCACAACAATTCCCTTGGGATTGAATCAAATTATACAGTTTTTGTTTTTCTCTTAATCTTGACCTCTTGTATATTTCAAAAAATGTATTCAAGGACAGACCATTGTTTGAAGATAGCAACAGAGGTTAAAAATAATGAATACCCATCAATCTTTTAAAAGTAAAAAACAAAAAGGCTCTGACGATCCTCAGAGCCTTTTTTTAACCTTTTAAAAGCAGGAAGTAACGACACCCGGGCAGGTGGGTGGAGCTTCGTGCCGCCATCGCTACCAGTTCTCTGAACCACCTGCCACAATCACTACCAGATCACCCGATCTGGTCCAAACCGGAAGCATTTCACCCCTGGTCCAGGGTAGGTTTAGGTAGTTCTTGACTTGTTTTTCACTGGAATGGATTTTTAATTGGAAAATGAAAATGGAAAAATGAATTTGTGATTTATGGGTTCCATGATCAGAAAGGGTAAAATATGAAAAGATGAGACCCATAATATTAGGAAGAAAGAACAACATATGTTTATGATTGAATAACTGTGGTAAAGAATACCAGAATCTACTTCTTTATATCTTTTTTCTTTTTTCTTTCTTTCTTTTCTATATCACTTTCTTCTATTTTTTTTAATTTTTGTTGTTTTTACCTTATAATATTTTTCTTTAATTAAAAAATTGATTTTAAAAAGGGTAACCTTGTTTTCTCAACTTCTTCCTTCCTTCTCTGGAACTGAAGATGCCAGGTTCAGGTTCTGATGAATAAATCCAGGATGGATACAGGTTGAAAGTCATAGTAAGACACAATGTCATTGTGGGACTTAGGACCAGATACTAAGTTAAACACACACACACACACACACACACAGAGAGAGAGAGAGAGAGAGAGAGAGAGAGAGAGAGAGAGAGAGAGAGAGAGAGAGAGATGGAGAGAGAGAGCGCGAGAGAGAGAATTTGATAAATATAGGTAGATGATAGATTAGATAGATGATAGATGATAGATAGATAGATAGATAGACAGATGATAGATAAATAGATAGATAGATAGATAGATAGATAGATAGATAGATAGATAGATAGATAGATATAGATGAAAGGTGGATAGATAGATATAGATATACATTTAACATACCATATTTTCTGGCGTATAAGACGACTGGGAGTATAAGACAACCCCCTACTTTTCCTGTTAAAATATAGGGCTTGGGCTATACTCGCCATATAAGACTACCCCTCTTCCAATGCACACCAAATAAAAATTAAAAAACATCAGATTTGATTTCAATATGGTAATTTTAATTCAAATGCTTATGACATGCAGGTACTTAGCAGGAAAACTGTCACTTATAAACATAAGGCTGTTTGTCATCAAACATGTCAACATAAAACAGTGCAATTGGATTAAACTTTTCCTAATTCACTCTAAAGCTGAAAGGAAGGATAAGACAATAAACCCATGGGAGCTGCCATGCTGTTTGTTTTCTAAGCTGTCAACCAAACTGGAACTGATGATGATAGGAGGAAGATAATAAACAATAGAGAGCCAGTGCCGGGCAAGTCCCTGGCGAGTCAGCAACGCCCATCATAACTGCAAGCTATTTTTACAGGTTTTGTTGGCGTGACAGTTTCCCTTTAAAAGCCTTCAAAATCCTCCTGTTCGTCATCTGATATCATAAGTACATCAATGACATCTTGTGATACATTTGTAAGGCAGTCATCATATGGATCTAATTCCATATCAGATGGTGTGGTCTCAGCTTCGACTTCCTCTTCATCTTGCCACAAGTAGTCATCCTCCATACCATCTAATGAATTTGATATGCCACACTTCTTGAAAGACTTGATTACTGTTTCTGCATCAATATCATTCCAGGCTTTTATGACAAACTTGCACAAAGCATCCAACTGTGGAGCACGCATGTTTCCTCCTTTTGTGAATGACTTTTCACCGCTAACCATCCACTCATTCCACTGTTCTCAAATGTGATCTTTAAATGGCTTGTTTAGGCACACATCCAGTGGCTGTACCAACGACGTCAATCCTGCAGGAATAACTGCCGCATCTGTGTTTATTCTTGCAAGCCTTTGCTTGGTGCTGGGAGTTAAATGAGCCCTGAACATATCCCACACCAGTAGACTACGTTTTTGAATAAATTTACCTGGTCGCCTGCTCCATACATTATCAAGCCATAGCTTTACCCCTTCTTCATCCATCCAGCCTTTTTCATTCACATGTACAAAACAACCAACAGGGAACTTGATTGTTTTTCTTTTAAAAATAATCATTGGTCTCAGTTTGGAGCCATCAGCTGTGCATGCTAGTACCACTGTAAAACTGGACTTCTCATATCCTGTTGTTTTAATTAAAATTGTTTTTTCACCTTTTGGATGGACAGTTTTATTTCCAATCATATCAAAATTCATTGGAGTTTCATCCATATTTCCGATACTACTTAACGCATAGCCATGTTTATTGCGCTGTTTTATTACATATTGATGGAAACTATTTACTTTGGCATCAAGATCTGCAGGTAATTTTTGTGCAATTTTTGTCTTTTGCCTCAGTACCAAATTATGCCTTTCCAAGAATCTAGTACACCAGGATACAGTGGCCTTAAATCTGTTGCTGTGATCTGGGTTAGGTTCGGCCCACTGAAGTGCAAACAAACGTATTTTATTTCGTGTCACTACATAACCGTTTTGGCGATGCTCATTCACCATGTCTGCTACATGTTTTTCGAGTTCTGGCCAATGTGGGGTGCCTCTTCTTAATGCACACTTACCCCTTGGCATACTCTTTAATGCTTTTACATTTGCTTTCCAGTCCCGAACCATCTTTTCTGTTACTCCATATTGTCTTGCAGCAGCACAGTTATTATGTTCCATGGCAAAGTTTACAACTTTAAGTTTAAAACTGGCTTCATATTTCTCTCTTCTTGCTGGTGGAGCCATGATGGGATCCTTGACTGTTAGCTATTTGTATACTGTACTGTATGTACTGTTGCTGTACTGTATGTATTGTTGCTGTACTGTAGAGATACCTTTGAGCCAGGCTGCACATCTGCCTGTCAAGGTAATGGGCTACGGTACGTGTAGTGGCAAGAGGGCTATTTTGTACCAGGTTTTTTTCCTTCACCCATGCAGCCTTGACGAGATCGGCACAGCTTCATGAATCTGAGTTGCTGGCACTGATTGATGACGCTACGGGAGCACCGACAACATTGACAGGAAGCTGTGTGATCTAGTCAAGGCTGCATGCTGCTGAATGCTGGAACCAGCTGGTTGCTGAGCGGAGCTTCCCCCAGGCATCCAGGGGGATATTACTGATGCTCTGACTTCCCCAGCTGACCCACACTGATGGCGAGCCCAACCGGTCTAGTCAAGGCTGCATGCTGCTGAATGCTGGAACCAGCTGGTTGCTGAGTGGAGCTTCACCCAGGCATCCAGGGGGATATTACCTACTCTCCGACTTCCACAGCTGACCCCCACTGATGGCAAGCCCCACCAGTCTGGGGAAGTCGGAGCGTCGGTAATATCCCCCTGGATGCCTGGGAAAAGCTCCGCGCAACAACCAGCTGGTTCCAGCATTCAGCAGCATGCAGCCTTGACGAGATCGGCACAGCTTCCCGAATCTGAGTTGCTGGCACTGACTGATGACGCTACGGGAGCACCGACAACATTGAGGGGAACATTGAGGGGAAGCTGTGCCGATCTCGTCAAGGCTGCATGCTGCTGAATGCTGGAACCAGCTTCCCGAATCTGAGTTGCTGGCACTGATTGATGACGCTACGGGAGCACCGACAATATTGAGGGGAACATTGAGGGGAAGCTGTGCCGATCTCGTCAAGGCTGCATGCTGCTGAATGCTGGAACCAGCAGCATGCAGCCTTGATGAGATCGGCACAGCTTCCCCTCAATGTTGTCGGCGCTCCCGTAGCGTCATCAGTCAGTGCCAGCAACTCAGATTCAGGTACCCAGCGTATAAGATGACCCCTGACTTTTGAGATGATTTTCCTGTGTTAAAAAGTCATCTTATACACCGGAAAATATGGTATATATATGCTGTGTGTGTGTAATATACTATGTTACCTTATCTTATCTTATCTTATCTTATCTTATCTTATCTTATCTTATCTTATCTTATCTTATCTTATCATCTTATCTTATCTTATCTTATCTTATCTTACATTACATTACATTACATTATATTATATTTATACCAGTATATATAATGTATTTATATATTAATGCAAAAATTAAAATATATCTTCAAACAAACTTTTGTCATAGTGATCAATATTTGATTTGCATGGTCAAGGGGCATATTCATTCCTGTTGCTGTTACTATTAGTAGTTGTAGTAATAAGTAGTAGTAATACTATGAGTTAAAGAAGTGTTTATTAAAATAGGTCCATATAATAAACGTTTGTGGGTTGATGAACAATCTGAAATCCCATGAAAGAGTCAATGAGCTGAAGAGTTTGTGGGCCCCTGCTTTAAAATTTCAGGCAGCATCGTTTCAAAGGTTTCTACTGCTTGGTGAATTAAAATGTATCGAAAAATATACAGCATGTACATCCATGCATTGAATTTATATTGATTCCATATGTGCTTTTAAAGAAGGAAAAATCAAGTAGATAATATACTTTTAGTTTACTCTGTTTATTCAAAAAACTAGTATGAAATGTAAATTCAGAGATGCCTACATTCAAATCAATACTTTTTCCCAAATATATGCTAGCTGGTGAAGAAATTGGCATATGCTGTATTTTGTCCATCGTTCCAGTACATTCAGATAGAGGTCTACAATATTTCAGTTTTAAGGGTGATGAAATATTCCTTGGAAGACCTTATAAAACTAATTACATATTAACGTATATTGAAAATAAAATGTCATCAGTTTTATTTCAGCCTATGCATATTCCAGAATATCTCATTGATTTAAACTGCAGCATATTTCAGAGTATGTTTTCTCCTTTTTTCTGAAGCATAGAATAGAAATTTTGACTCATTCTGCTCAGCTACCAAAAATGTCAGACATAATTATAGGATATTATATGATCATTAAGGGATGCAGTGGCTCAGTGGCTAAAACACTGAGCTTGTTGATCGAAAGATTGGCAGTTCAGCGGTTCGAATCCCTAGTGCCGCGTAACGGGGTGAGCTCCCGTTACTTGTCCCAGCTTCTGCCAACCTAGCAGTTTGAAAGCATGTAAAAAATGCAAGTAGAAAAATAGGGACCACCTTTGGTGGGAAGGTAACAGTGTTCGGTGAAGAGAAAAAGGGAAAAAGATAAAACAGTTACAAAAATAGCAATCTAAAAATATATGATAGATGACATTAAAATTTTACCATATCAAATTTCAATAGCTAAGTTGCCAAGACTAGAAGACTAGATAACCCAAATAGGATAGCTCCTCTCTAACTAAGCTCATCTTTCTTACAATCGATATAATTTTCCTTGATATAACTGGCTCGTATTGCCGTCAACCTTTTAAGATATCGAGTGATCGCTCTTACCAGGGGAGGAGAGTCAGAAATGCTAATTTTTGGCTTATATTCCAGTGGGGAAATTTATTTATAATTGGGGACAGATATTAATTTCTAACTTCCTGATAGAGACTACATTCGAATATTATATGCGCCGTGTCCTCCACAATGTTTACCCCACATATGCATATTCTTTTGTCATACGGGATTTTCCGATAACGGCCAAATCTAACGTTGGTATCTAGAAGTTCGAATCTAAACTTAACAAATAATTGTCTCTCCACTGATGGCATTTCTAAATATAAATAAGAGCCTTGGTAGTACAGGGGTTTAAGGCACCCTGTTATTAAGCTGGTTATTAAGACCAGCTGCCTGCAATTACTGCAGGGTTCGAATCTCGCCAAGGCTCAAGGTTGACTCAGCCTTCCATCCTTTCTAAGGTAGGTGAAATGAGGACCCAGTTTGTGGGGGCAATAAGCTGACTTTGTATAAATATACAAAAGTATGAAGGCTATTGCTGAGCACATTGTAAGCCGCCCTGAGTCTTCGGAGAAGGGCGGCATATAAATCAAATTTTAAAAAAAAATACTTTTCCAGGGTGAAAGTTGTTTTAACTGCTGTCAGCAGTTTAAGGGAATGATTAGTTGAAAGGGTTGCCATGTCCATTTGCCCATGTATATCTTTAATCCGTTGTTTAACTTGGTTCAGTGTGTCACACAACGGGAACCCTACACCATATCGGTTCAATATTTCTGACAGCCGGGTTAGCCAGGAATACCTTTGAGGATTTGAAATCTGCTGTTCCTCTAGACATATTTTAGGGAGTCTGCTGGCATCCATCTGGGTCATTTTTAGCCAGTAGGCTACCGCCCTAGTGATTATATAGGTGTATAGTGAGAAATGCCTTCGGGCTATTCAATAAACTATACCTAATACCCAGTGTTCGGTGTGCCTCTGGCATTTAGCCATGCTGGCCACATGACCACGGAGATGTCTTCAGACAGCACTGGCTCTTCGGTTTTGAAACGGAGATGAGCACTGCCCCCTAGAGTCGGGAATGACTAGCACATATGTGCGAGGGGAACCTTTACCTTTATATTTCAGAGTATGTTTTCTCTTTATTCCGAAGTGTAAAATAGAAATTTTGACTCATTCTGCTTAGCTATCAAAAATATCAGATATAATTATAGGACATTATAGGATCATTATAGGATCACCTAGAAATGATATAAGTTGCGGGGGGAGAAAGGACATAGATTTAATATACAAGAATAATCCTGTTTCCTGGAACCAAAATAATAGATTTTTGGAGGATGTAGTCTGGATTGGGTAGGAGCACTTTCCAGGGGAGCAAGACGCAGCGTAAGTTTTGTTTAAGGAACAATAAAGGGAACTAGAGGTACCCTTCCAGTTACGACCACAATTGAGCCCAAAATGTATGTTGCTAAGTGAAACATTTGTTAAGTGGGTTTGACCCATCTTACTGCTTTTCTTGCCCCAGTTGTTAAGTGAATCATTGCATTTCTTAAATTAGTAACATGGTTGTTAAATGAATCTGGATTCCCCCTTGATTCTGCTTGTTAGAAGGTTGCAAAAGCAGATCTCATGACATGGGACAAAGTCATAAATAGAAATCTGATGCCAACCATCAGAATTTCGATCACATGACCAAGGGGATGCTGTAACCATCATACACGTCAAAAACGGTCGTAAGTCACTTTTTTCAGTGCCGTTGTAACTTTCTTAGTTTTTTGAAGCCTGGGAGATTATATCACCCATGCCTGAATCCCATACAGTAACTTCCTTTCTACCTAGAATCATTCTGTATCAGACTTGCTTGTCTTCATTTTTAAGTGTGATTCTTACCGGAGAACTGGTAATAGAATAGAATAGAATAGAATAGAATAGAATAGAATAGAATAGAATAGAATAGAATAGAATAGAATAGAATAGAATAGAATAGAATAGAATAGAATTCTTTATTGGCCAAGTGTGATTGGACACACAAGGAATTTGTCTTGGTGCATATGCTCTCAGTATACATTTTAAAAAAAGATACATAGAATAGAATGGAATGGAATGGAATGGAATGGAATGGAATGGAATGGATGGAATGGAATGGAATTCTTTATTGGCCAAGTGTGATTGGACACACAAGGAATTTGTCTTGGTGCATACACTCTCAGAGTACATAAAAGAAAAGATACATTTGTCAAGAATCATAAGGTATAACACTTAATGATCATCATAGGGCACAAACAAGCAATCAAATCATATTAAGAAACAATCAATATAAATCATAAGGATACCAGCAACAGTCATACAATCATAAGTGGGGGGAGATGGGTGATAGGAATGATGAGAAGATTAATAATAGTGCAGACTTAGTAACTAGTTTGACAGTGTTGAGGGAACAATATAGTATAGAACAATACAAGCACATCCGCGTATTATATTTATATTGATCGCCTTTAAATTAAAACCACGGTGAGATCATCCATGGCCTCAGGGTGAAGTACCACCAGTACGCTGATGACACCAGCTGTACATCTCCACCCCAGACCACCCCAATGATGCTCTTGAAGTGATGTCCCGGTGCCTGGAGGCCGTGCGGATCTGGATGGGGAGGAACAGGCGCAGGCTCAACCCATCCAAGACTGAATGGCTGTGGTTTCCGGCACCCCGATATAGTCAGTTGACACCATCACTGACTATTGGGGGCGAGTCTTTGGCCTCCACGGAGAGGGCTCACAATTTGGGCATCCTCCTGGATACACAGCTGTCCTTGGAGGAACATCTGACGGCTGTAGCCAGGGGGACTTTTTATCAGGTTCGCCTGATCCACCAGTTGAGGCCCTTCCTAGATCAGGATTCCTTGTGCACAGTCACTCATGCCCTCATCACCTCTCACCTGGACTACGGCAATGCTCTCTACATGGGGCTCCCCTTGAAGAGCACCCAGAGGTTCCAACTGGTCCAGAATGCAGCCGCGCAGGTAGTTACGGGAGCAACTGAATGGTGCTCCCACATAGCACCTCTCCTGCGTGAGCTGCACTGGCTTCCAGTGGTCTTCTGGGTGCACTTCAAGGTGTTGGTTATCACCTTTAAAGCGCTCCATGGCATAGGACCTGGATATCTTCAAAACCACCTGCTGCTAGCAATGGCTTCCCACCGACCTCTGAGCTTACACTTTGTCATTTATTTTTTTAAAAAGCCATATTATCCTGAATTTAGTTCACAACATTCAGAGCAATGTATCTTCCCCCAATATGTGCTAAATTGAGCAGGATCTTCCATAGACAGTGTTTTGTTCGTTGTTATGGTACATTCAGACAGATTTCTACAATATTTCAACACTATGAGTGATACATGTTCTCTGGAAGACCTTGCAATGCAATCCTATTAATGTCTACTGAAAATAAAACATCGCTGAATCCATTGCAGCATATTCCAGAATATGTTTTCGCTGTTTTCTAAGGTGATGGATAGAAAGGAAGACTCATTCTGACCAGTAACCAAATGCTTATTAAAAGAAGTATAGGACAAATGTTTAAAGATAGGTTTAATCTCACCTATCTAAAATAAAATCTCATTGAATTATAACAGAACAGAATAACAGAATAATAGAATTGGAAGTCACATTGAAGGTCTTCTAGTCCAACCCTCTGCTCAGGCAGGAAGCCCTATACCATTTCAGGCAAATGGTTGTCCAATCTCTTCTTAAAAACATCCAAGGTTGGAGCACCCAAAACTTATGGAGGCTAGTCGTTCCATTGATTAATTGTTCTAACTGTCAGGAAATTACTCCTAAGTTTCATTCATTTCACTGCTGCATATTCCAGAGCACATTTTCCCTTTTTTCTGAAATATTGGATAGAAATGAAGACTCATTCTGGTCAGCTAAGAATAACGCCAGTAAAAATTATAGGACAGATTATATAGCGAAAATCTAGAAGATGATATTGTTTCTTTGAGGGCAGCATGGACTAACAAAAATATATACCAATAATAAAGAATGTAAAGAATAGGTTAAATCTTACCTACCTGAATCCCATAATCCCTCATTTTTATAGGAGGTTAACTTGGTATCAGATTTGTTCCTCTATAGTTTAAAGCATCATACTTTCTAAACTTTTTCACACCACAACCAAGAAAGTCGAAACAAGAGCAGCATATTCCACATTTCATAAGAGCTACACTTTGAGGTTTTAATGTCTCAACACAATTACTGAGTAAAGACAAGGCTGAGAGATAGATCATCCACAGAACGGAGTTGATTTAAAGGTTGACAAACACAGACTTTCAAATTATTGCAGAGCAATACTCACAATCAGCCACTGTTAGATCATCAGGGCTTTTTTTTTTAAGGTTCATTAATCATGACAAAAACCCTATAAGTTTTGTTCAAAGGTCCTTCTTCACAAGATCTTGGCTGCTGCCCTATGAATGTCCTTATTTCGCAGAGTATAAATGATAGAGTTGAGGAGAGGAGTGATCACAACATAGAAGACTGCAATTTGTTTATCGCGATTAGGTGCTGAATCAGACTTTGGAAGCAGATACATGCAGATGGAAGGGCCATAAAACAAGGAGACCACAAGGAGATGGGAGACACAGGTAGAGAAAGTCTTGTGCCTCCCAACACGTGATTTCATTTGTGACACAGAGTGAAGAATAAATCCATAGGAGGTCAATATAAAAGAAAGGGGAACCAAAAGGACACATGAGCCTATGCCAAAAATGATGTCCTCAGTAATACTTGTATCACCACATGCAAGTTTCAACACCACTGGCAACTCACATATGAAGTGATCGATCCGATTGGGACCACAATAGTTTTGGCAAATGAGGCACACAATGCAAATCACACAGATCAGAGGAGCTATGATCCAGCATGCTAAAGTGAACTGCAACTGGCAGTGTTTGCCCATGAGAACAGGGTAAAGTAAAGGTCGGCAGATGGCCAGGTAGCGGTCATAGGCCATGACCCCCAACAGGAGAATCTCAACAGCAGCCGTAGCCAAGGCTATGTACATCTGGATCATACAGAATGTGAAAGAAATGGTTCCATCATCTGCCAGGAGCTGAGTCAACATGAGAGGCATGGTGCTGGTAACATAGCAGATATCTACCCCTGCAAGTTGGGAAAGAAAATAATACATGGGTGTGTGGAGATTTACATCACCCTGCACCAATATGATGATTAGCAAGTTCCCCAAAACTGTAAGCAAGTAGATGATAAGAATGATCCCAAAGAGGAGAAGCTGGATTTTTCTCTGGCTGGTGAGTCCCAGCAGGATGAATTCCTTGACGGAGGTGAAGTTCTCAGCATCTGTCATGGCTTCCTGTCTGAGGAGAAGGAAAAAGAATGAGGGACAATTAGACTGATTATCATTTTTCAAAATATGGAATTACACCAAAATATAATAGCCATTCTCATATAAGGAATTATTCCAGGAAATATTATCAACATTTGAAGATAAGGGTGCTTTGATGCAGGGAACAACAAAACTACGATCAGGTAAAAAATTATTCCTGGTCTTCTTTTTCCCTATCAGTTTTCCTATATTTGGAGCAAAATAAATTTGCTGTATAAATATCATGTTAATGAGAATCTTAACAATTGGGATGAAGTCTTGTTTTTGCCAACTGCCATAGCAATTAAGTGGGCTCTTTTTTTTTTTTTTTTGCTTCTCAGACAATTCTAAATATTTGACTTCATTTTAAGCTTTCTTTTTTTTTTCAGTTACTGCAGTCCTGACAGACTGACTTTTTGCAATTGACTTAAATAAGACTTTATGAACTTTTGCAGGCTTAGTAGTAGTCTCCAAAAATGACCAGAGTTTTAGAAACTGCATACATTTTCCCATGCTGGAAAATATACATAAGGCAGTTCTATCCCTGGCTTGAAACTCAGGGATAGGCACCAAAATAAAACAATATAGTTATGAGTTTCTTGAAGGATTCTATTTCAGCATTGCTTGAATATTATTCTGACACACAATATATACATTCAGTAACAGTTTAAGAAGTAATACTTGTGAGAGGAAAAGTTCTAGGGTCTATCCAAAAGAAAAGAAAAGAAATATCTGTGTTTGCTTAATCAAACTTTACTTCAATTAAATTCAAATTAGGAAACAAGTTAGAACATGCCCATATTAAGCTTTCTTTATTATAGTAACACAGGTTATTTTTCTAGGAAAACAAAGGATATATCAGCAGAATTTCGTGATGAGATTATAAAGGAACTCCTGTTCAGGTAAGATCAGGAAAGTATGTATCTGTTTTCTCCAATGGAAGAAGAGAATTTTACCTTTCTGCTTCACAAGATGTTCTTCATCCATCAAAAAAAAGAAGAAGAAGAAAAGAGCCAAGTGTGTTATCAGTTGCTACTAAAGTGCCCAGTAAGATGGATGATCCACATGTTTTTTATGAAAGCCAGACATTGTGCATCTATTCTGGAATTGGTGGTTCTCTCTTGGAAGACCCTGCAGAAACTGTCACCAAAGGTTTCTCAGTGACAACTGAAACAGTTCCTTTGGCAGGAGCTCAACATATTCATGACCATTAAGAACACGAACATAAGTATATTATTCTCTTCTCATAGGAGAATCATATACTCTCTGAAGAAGTCTTGTAATTATTTAGAATGTATATGAGCACATACAGATCAGTAAGGAATTCTGCATGATACCATTGGGAATACAAAACTTTCTTTGCTTTGCTTTCTCTTTAAAATTAACTTTGAAAGAAAATTGCTATGAGATCATGATCCCAAAGAAATTCCTGTGGTCTCTAGGGGCATTTCCACTAAATTGTTCCTGCCTTGTTGCTCCTCATCTTGACCTCTTGGGTTTCTTAAATCAAGGACAGAACATTATTTGAAGATATCAACAGAGGTAAAATAATGAATAGCCAACAGAATTTACAGAATAACAGAGCTGGAACGAACCTTGTAGGTCATCTAGTCCAACCCATCACCCAAGCAGGAGACCCTACACCATTTCTGACAGATGGCAGTCCAGTCTCTTCTTGAAAGCCTCCATTGATGAAGCTCCCACAACTTCTGAAGGCAACTTCTGTTCCATTGTTTGAGTGTTCTCACTGTCAGAAAAATTCTCCTTATTTCTAGGTTGAATATCGCCTTGATTAGTTTCCATCCATTACTCCTTGTCTGGCCTTCAGGTGCTCTGGAAAATAGATTGGCCCCCTCCTCTCTGTGACAACCTCTCAAATAATGGAACCCTGCTGTCATGTCTCCCCTGGTCCTTCTCTTCACTAGATTAGCCATGCTAAATTCCTGTAATCATTCTTCATATGTTTTTGCCTCCCGTCCCCTAATCATCTTTGTTGTTCTACTCAGCATTCTTTCTACAGCAGGGGTGTCAAACTCACATTGTCATGTCATTGTCACATGACGTATTGGGACTTTTTCCCCCTTCGCTAAACCAGGGGTGGGCATGGTCAGCACGTGTCGTATCTGGCCTGCAGGTCATGAGTTTGACATCCCTGTTCTACAGTCTCAACATGTTTTGTTGTGTGGTGACCAAAATGTCATGAACACAGTTTCTTTCTATACACTCTCTTTATCTTACGCTGTCTATTGTGTAGTGGGCTTCCGAGGGCAAAAAGCAGACCAGCATAGCTACAACAGCATCTATTGACTCAAAACTGGAACTGAGGAACAGCAGGCAAATGCCTGTAATTTATATTCTAACCAATTCTTGAAAAAGCTTGCCCAAATATAAATGTTCTAAGTTTCCCTCCAAAACAGTTGGAGTTAAAAGTTAGGGTCATCTAAAGGTTAATTTCATTTAGCAGGGCTTAACACAAGTATGTATGTATGTATGTATGTATGTATGTATGTATGTATGTATATGTGTATTTGTTTTCTGAGGTTTTCGCGGGTGTTTGTATGTAGGTCTTTGGTTATTCGAGTTTTCTCCCGCGTAAAATTGGAGGTGTCTTGGCAACGTTTCGACGAAGTCTCATTCGTCATCTTCAGGCTGGTGTTCTCAGCTTCATGCTTCTAGGAACATTGCTCCTAAGCTTTATGGTCTCCCCAAGATACACAAAGAAGGAACCCCACTTAGACCCATAGTCAGCTCCATAGGCTCACCTCTACAAAACCTAGCCAAATTTCTCGCCAAACAACTACAGCCCTATGCAGAATCCATCACCTCATACGTAAAAAACTCATTCCAGTTCATAGACATCATAAAGCAACAAAACTTACAGCCCAGTGACCTACTCGTGAGCTTTGATGTCATATCCCTCTTCACCCAAGTACCAATCAAAGAAGCCTTGACAGTTATCCAAAACAAATATAACCCCCCCAAGCACATCTTAGATCTGACCAACCACTGCCTATCCAACACATACTTCATCTATAACGGACAGAAATACAAACAAATAGAAGGAGCACCCATGGGATCACCCCTCTCACCTGTCATTGCCAACCTCTATATGGAATACTTTGAAACCCAAGCTCTAGAAAAATCTGATCACAAACCCAAACTCTGGCTCAGATATGTAGACGATACCTTCATAATCTGGCCACATGGGAAAGAAAAACTGGACAACTTCCTCACACACCTCAACAGCCTACACCCCAAAATACAGTTCACCATGGAAACAGAAGCGAACAACCAACTTCCCTTCCTGGATATCTTAGTCTACATAAAATCCAATGGCTCCCTAGGACACACTATCTACCAGAAGAAAACACACACAAACCGCTATCTGCACGCACTCTCACACCACCACCCTGCCCAGATCAACTCTGTAGTCAAGACACTCATTTCCAGAACAAAACGCTTAGCTGATGAACAACACCTAAAAACCAAACTACACACTCTCACTAACGTACTAACATCCAATGGATTCCAAAGAAATAAGATCACCAACCTAATACAAAAAGAAACCCCCACTAAAATCCAAGACAGAGAACAAGAAAACGGCAAAGCCCTCCTCCCATACATAAAAGGCACCACAGACAGAATAAGCAAAATCCTCCACAAACATAACATCAAGACAGCATTCTGCACAAACCGAAAAATATCCACCATCCTAAGGAACCCCAAAGACAAAATTGAGTTAGAAAATCAAGGAGTGTATGAAATCCCATGCACCGCCTGCCCCACCACATACATCGGACAAACCAACAGACGAATAAGTGCACGCATAGAAGAACACAAGAACTCAGTCAGAAAAGAGGAACCAACTTCTTCCCTGGTCCAACACCTTAAAGCCACAGGACATGATATTGACTTTAAAAAGACCAGAACTATCGCCAAAACTGAACACTTTAACAACAGAATAATCAGAGAAGCCATCGAGATAGAAAAACGCCCACACAGCATGAACAAACGAGACGATACCGCCCGCCTACCAGCCATTTGGAAACCCGCCCTTATTGACAAACAAGTCCCTAACACGACAAATGACACCAGACCTACACTCATGAGAGCCACACAGGATGTCACCAGCACACATCCACGCAGAAAGCAGACTCAAACCCACACTGATAATGAGCCACGACCAAGGACCAGAAGCCAGACCGCAGCTGCATCATTAGCCACTCTAAACCCCTCCAATCCATACATGAAGCAGACTGACACCCACCATGAAGAGCTCGCACGGCCACAAACACGAAGCCAAACAACAACAACGCAGCTCACCAGCTCAAATCCCCCTGCAACTCAGACTAAGCTGAGCACAACCAAGCCCCCACCCAAACAGAACACACCCCCAGCCAATCAGAGCACAACCAACCCCCCATCCAATCAGAGCACAGCCAAGCCCCTAACCAATCAGAACACACCTCCACCCAATCAGAACACAGCCAAGTTCCCACCCAATCAGCTCACACCCCCACTAGCAGTTAAAAGGAAGAGACAGCTGCGATCTCACATTGCTCCTGGAAGCACGAAGCCGAGAACACCAGCCTGAAGATGACGAATGAGACTTCGTCGAAACGTCACCAAGACACTTCCAATTTTACGTGGGAGAAGACCCGAATAACCAAAGACCTACATACAAACACCCGCGAAAACCTGAGAAAATATATATATATATATATATATATATATATATATATATATATATATGTGTGTGTGTGTGTGTGTGTGTGTGTGTGTGTGTGTGTGTGTGTGTGTATTAAGTGTTTTACCGAGACACCTGGTCTACTCCAACATGTGGGAGAGAGCATTCTCCCTTTATTTCTTTATCATAAAATATATTTGATATATATATATATGCATATATTCAATACATAACACTGTCCTTTCCCAGAATTCTGTTTGCCTTCTGATATATTTTCCAGCCTATCAGCATTCGCCCAAGGTGCAGCCGCCAGAACCATCGGAGGCTTCTCTTGGCTCGCGGACCTGTAGATTGGTGGCTGCTATTAAAGCCCCCCAGTTGTAGAGTGAGATATTTCAGATTTCAAGCCTTGCATGGAGCCGGACGATGACTGCGGTTTCTGGCCCTTCCCAGCTTTCGTGAGAGGGCAGCTGGTGTCAACATCTGGCCTCGAAGTGGCTTAAGACTCCATCCACTGCTGTGAGAGAGCAGTGGAATTTATTGAATTTATTGACTTGGAATTGATTGAATGTCCCTCCCCAGACTTTGGACTATCTGGATTACCCCCAGGCTGTGGACTTCCCCCAGATTAATTAATTAACTGATTGATTAGATGTATTTGCCAACAGAACTTCTTATTCTGCGAGACTCCCCCCTCTCGCAGGTGTGGCCCTCCACTTTATCAAGGGCCTACCTTTATGACGGGCTTTGGCACCCCGAGAGGTGGCATGCTGCAAAAAGGGGATTGAGGGGTTTTTTAGGGAAACTTTTTGATAGATTTTTAAGGGATTTTAAGGGGTGGGAGGGTTGTGTGGGTTTGGGGGTTAACCCACGGGGGGAGGGGTCCGGCCCAGCTGTCAGTGGGGCCACGGAGGGTGCGGATTCCAGGGGTAAGGGGGACACTAGAGTCCATTCTGTCGAGGGCTTTTCTATCAATGTGTTGAGTGGGAGGGGCAGATATGGCGGGAGCAGGGGGCCGCATCATGTGGTGGGGACGCGCACTCGCTATCTTTGAGCGGTGGCACGCCCCGGTCCCCATAGCCCTTCTTGTATCCCAGGCTGTTCAGACTCTCAGGGCCCGAGCCTTCGGCTGCTGTCGTGCAATGCCAGGTCCGTGGTAAATAAAGCCCCCCTCATTTGCGATCTTATTCAGGAGGGGGGAGCGGACCTGGCAGGTATTACGGAGACCTGGTTGGGCCATGAGGGGAGGGGTTCCCCTCGTGGATATGTGCCCACCAGGTTTCCGAACATTCCATCAGCCGAGAGCTCAGGGCAGGGGTGGGGGGGTGACGGTTATTATAAAGGAAAGTCTTGATCCAAGGGAGACCACTGTTCCACAGATAGCCGGATGTGAGTCCCTTTTTGTGAGGTGGGGTTGTGGAGTACAGATGGGCTTGTTGATCACGTACCTGGCTCCCTGCCGTGTGGCAACAGCCCTGCTTGAGCTGTTCAACGTCATAGCTGAGGTGGCGGTTGGTACCCCCAGACTTCTAGTCATGGGGGATTTCAACCTGCCATCTGTCGGCGAAACGTCTGAGGTGGCTCGGGAGTTCATGGCTTCCATGATGGCCATGGACCTTACTCAGTTAATTCATGACCCCACTCACACGGGTGGACACACTCTGGACTTAGTTTTTGTCTCTGGTCAGTGGTCGAGTGGCCTTGATACAGGGGATATAGTCATCGAACCCTTGTCATGGTCTGACCACTCGCTCCTTCGACTGGACTTTCTAATCGCTGCACCTCGCCGCAGGGAGGCGGGACCGACCAGGTGGTTCCACCCCAGGCGCCTGATGGACCCTGATAGGTTCCAGATGGAGCTTGGGCCATTTCCTGAGACTCTGGCTCATGACTCGGCTGAGGACCTGGTGGCCGCCTGGGATAGTGCGGCTGCCGGGGCCTTGGACCGTGTCGTGCCTTTCGGCCTCTGACCCGGCACCGAACTCACCTAGCTCCTTGGTTCTCCGAGGAGCTTAGGGAGATGAAGCGCCGGAAAAGACGCCTGGAGAGTAGTTGGAGGACCAGCTGCTCCGAGTCTGACCGAACACTGGTGAGGTCTCATATTAAGACCTACCTAGTGGCGATAAAAGCGGCGAAATCTAGCTATTTTGCCACTCTTATCGCATCATCAGATAATCGCCCGGCCGCCCTGTTTAGGGTGACCCGCTCCCTCCTCCATCTGGAAGCACGGGATGACCCCTTGCAGGGCCGAGCTGAGGACTTTGTGCAGTATCTGTATGACAAAATCGCTCAGATTCGGGAAGGGCTGGCCTCTGACTGGGTATGTCCGGACGGGATGACTGAGGCAGGTCTTGAGAGTGTTATCTGGGGGGAGTTCGATCCTGTGGCTCCTGAGGACATGGACAGGGTCCTGGGACGGCTGAACACTACCACATGTTTATTGGACCCGTGTCCCTCCTGGTTGGTACTGGCTTCCCGGGAAGTGACACAAGGCTGGCTCCAGAAGATTGTTAACGCTTCTTTGAGTGAGGGGGTCCTGCCGGCCACTTTGAAAGAAGCGGTTGTGAGGCCCCTCCTCAAGAAGCCCTCTCTGGATCCGGCTGTTTTGGCTAACTATCGTCCAGTCTCCAACCTTCACTTCGTTGTGAAGGTTGTTGAGAGTGTGGTAGTGCAACAGCTTCCCCGGTACCTGGATGAAACTGTCTATCTAGACCCGCTCCAGTCCGGCTTCCGGCCTGGGCACAGCACGGAAACGGCATTGGTCGCGTTGGTGGATGATCTCTGGAGGGCTCAGGATAGGGGTTGCTCCTCTATCCTGGTCCTGTTAGACCTCTCAGCGGCTTTTGATACCATCGGCCATGGTATCATGTTGCACCGGTTGGCGGGGTGGGGGGTGGGGGGCACCGTTCTGCGGTGGTTCTCCTCCTACCTCTCTGACTGGTCGCAATCTGTGTTGACGGGGGGCAGCGGTCGACCCCGAGGCACCTTGCTTGTGGGGTGCCACAAGGGTCAGTCCTCTCACCCCTTCTGTTCAACATTTATGTAAAGCCGCTGGGTGAGATCATCCGTGGCTTTGGGGTGGAGTTCCACCAGTACGCTGATGACACCCAGCTGTACATCTCCACCCCAGGCCACCCCAATGATGCCCTTGAAGTGATGTCCCAGTGCCTGGAGGCCGTGCAGGCCTGGATGGGGAGAAACAGGCTCTGACTCAACCCCTCCAAGACCGAGTTGCTGTGGCTTCCAGCGTCCCGATATAGCCAGCTGACGCCATCGCTGGCTATTGGGAGCAAATCACTCGCCCCCACAGAGAGGGCTCACAACTTGGGCGTCCTCCTGGATGCACGGCTGTCTTTAGAAGATCATTTGACGGCCGTGGCCAGGGGGGCTTTTTATCAGGTTCGCCTGATACGCCTGTTGCGCCCCTTTCTAGATCGGGACTCTCTACACACAGTCACTCAGGCACCAGTCATTTCCCGCCTGGACTACTGCAACGCTCTCTACATGGGGCTCCCCCTGGGGTGCACCCGGAGGCTCCAGCTGGTCCAGAACGCGGCCGTGCGGGGGATTATGGGGGCGACGTGGCACTCCCATGTGACACCTCTCCTGCGCGAGCTGCACTGGCTCCCAGTGGTCTTCCGGGTGCGCTTCAAGGTGTTGGTGACCACCTTTAAAGCGCTCCATGGCTTAGGGCCGGGGTACTTACGACACTGCCTTCTGCCACCAATAGCCTCCCACTGGCCAGTACGCTCGCACAGAGTGGGCCTCCTCAGGGTGCCGTCCGCCAGACAATGTCGGCTGGTGACCCCCAGGGGGAGAGCCTTCTCTGTGACGGCAGCCACCCTCTGGAACAACCTTCCCCCAGAGCTACATATAATAACAGACCTCCGGATTTTTCGTCGGGTCCTGAAAACCTATTTATTCCAACTAGCTGGGCTGGCTTGAGCTAAATTTTAAATTGATTTTAAATTGGGTTGTTTTAATTTACGGCCAAAATATTTAATTATTTTAATACTGTTTTTTAAATTTTGTATGCTCTGTTTTTACTTAGGCTGTGCACTGCCCTGAGTCCTATTTGGAGAAGGGCGGTATAGAAATTTAATTAATAAATAAATAAATAAATAAATTCTTTGCTCTTTCTCTGAGATGTGCATCTGGAGAGAGGGTATCATGCCCCAACACTGCATGATAAAGATTTCTTGGCTCATCTCAAAGACACTATCCATCTCCTAAATGATTCTATGAAGAAGAAAATTGACATTTTGGTGTTCTGTTGTTGTTTCCATAAATGATTAATATTTTAATATGAAGTTCATGAAAATCAGGCATTCAGACAAACTCAATCCCAAAGGTGCTTTTTTCAAAAGGCAGTTGGACTTTCTTTGTGTTTGCTTGAAGATATTTCACTTCCAATCCAAAAAGCTTCTTCAGTTCCTTCCATTCTCCACCATTCAACCAGATCTGAAGAAGATTGTAGGCCTGGATGACCTGAATGAATGAGGATTTCCACAGACAAGCTCAATATTTATTTATTTCCTCTATATTTCATAAATTTCATATTTTTAAACCATCCATGTCCCTCAAATCTTATAATATAATGATTTGGCATAGTATGATGTGAGGTAAGTATAATAAGAATAATGAATGGTATGGTATGGAATGGCATGGCATGGCATGGCATGGCATGGTACCGTACCATACCATACCATACCATACCATACCATACCATACCATACCATACCATACCATACCATACCGTATGGTATTTAATAGCAATAACATGAACAATAGCATTTAGACTTATATACCACTGAACAGTGCTTTATAGCCCTCTCTAAGTGGTTTACAGTCAGCCTACAGCCACCAACCATCTGGGTCCTCATTTTACCAAGCTCGGCAGGATAGAAGTCTGAGTCAACTTTGAGCTGGTGAAAATTGAACTGCCGAACTGCTGGCAGCTGGCCATCAGCAGAAGTAGCCTGCAGTACTGCCTTCTAACCACTGCTCATTGGTGGTAGTATAGTAGTATAATAAAATATAATAATACAATACATTATATTACAGCCCCTCTTAGAGGTACATGGGTGATTTAGAAATATGAAGTGTAAATGAAGTAATTAAATACTGTAGTAGTTTGTCTGAATGCCTAATATCTGTTATTAGTATACCTAGTAGAACATGCTGTTTGTAGCTTTTTCTATGCAATCTTTTATACATGTATTCATAGTCAAATGTCATTGATAATTTAGAAGCACATTTCCTGGTAGAGTGTTTCTCAACCTTAACAACCAAGAAGTACAGACATCAATTCTCAGCATTTCCCAACCAGCATTATTGTTTTCAAAAAAAAATATACTTTGGAAAAAGAGGAATCGATAACTAGTCAGCTATCATTGATACTGGGCAAAACTTTAGAACATATTATGGTATGGTTGTCAAGGTTGTCAGGCTATGGTTTTCCCAATTGCAATGTATGGTTGTGAAAGTTGGACCATAAGGAAGGGAGAATGCCGAAGAATTGAGGCCTTTGAACTATGGTGCTGGAGAAGACTCCCGAGGGTCACTTGGACTGCAAGGTGATCAAGCCGGTCAGTCCTAGAGGAGATCAACCCTGACTGCTCTTTAGAAGGCCAGATCCTGAAGATGAAACTCTTACTTTGGCCACCAAATGAGAAGGAAGGACTCACTGGAGAAGAGCCTAATGCTGGGAATGATTGAGGGCAAAAGAAGAAGGGGACAACAGTGAACGAGGTGGCTGGATGAAGTCACTGAAGCAGTCAGCATGAGCTTAAATGGACTCCAGAGGATGGTAGACGACAGGATGGTCTGGAGAAACATTGTCCGTGGGGTCGCGATGGGTCGACTTCGCAACTAACAACAACAACAACAACAACATGGTATGGTCAATCTGTGATAATAAATATTCATTGTTCAGTTGGGATCAACATGGATTTATAAACAATATTCCAGAGTAATCGAAATTTGTGAAATGTAAGCAATAGACTCTGTTTTTTCTTTGAAGATGTTTCATTTCTCATCAAAGAAGCTTCTTCACCTCTGGCTTATTCCTTTTCAGTTTTAAACATGAAACTTTTTCAAAAGCTTCAGAAATATCATTTTAAAATTATTAACATTTAGAGAACTGAATGGTATACAGCAATAGGAACACCCGGGTGGTGTTATATTTATATCCATTTTATATCAGCTTTTAAAGAAAAAAACTTCAAGAAGATAATGCTCCAACTTTTATTACACTTTGTTGTTTATTTTACAAAAAGCCATATTATCCTGAATTTAGGTCATAACATTCAGAGCAATATATCTTCCCCCAATATGTGCTAAATTGAGCAGGAATTTCCATAGATGGTGTTTGGTTCATCATTACGATATATTCCAACAGATTTCTACAATATTTCAACACTGTGATGGTGGTATATGTTCTTTGGAAGACCTTACAATGCAATCCTATTAAACTTACTGAAAATAAAATAGCACTAAATCCATTGCAATCAATAAGTTTTCTTGTTTTCTGAAGTGTTGGGTAGAAATGAAGATTCATACTGACTAACTAACAACAATGCCAGTAAAAATTATAGGACAAATATCTAAACAGAGGTTAAATCTCACCTGCCTAAAATAAAATATCATTGAATTAGAACAGAACAGAATTACAGAGTTGGAAGTGACCTTGGAGGTCTTCTAGTCCAACCCTCTGCTCAGGAAAGAAGACCTCTACCGTTTCAGGCAAATGGTTGTCCAATGTCTTCTTAAAAACTTCCAAGGTTGGAGCATCCACAACTTCTGGAGACATTTTTTCTGATTTCTGAAATATTGGATAGAAATGAAGACTCATTCTGATGAGCTGCCAACACCACCAGTAAAAATTATAGGACAGATTATATAGCCATCTTGTGAAAATCTAGAAGATGATATTGTTTCTTTGAGGGCAGCATGGACTAACAAAAATATATACCAATAATAAAGAATGTAAAGAATAGGTTAAATCTTACCTACCTGAATCCCATAATCCCTCATTTTTATAGGAGGTTAACTTGGTATCAGATTTGTTCCTCTATAGTTTAAAGCATCATACTTTCTAAACTTTTTCACACCACAACCAAGAAAGTCGAAACAAGAGCAGCATATTCCACATTTCATAAGAGCTACACTTTGAGGTTTTAATGTCTCAACACAATTACTGAGTAAAGACAAGGCTGAGAGATAGATCATCCACAGAACGGAGTTGATTTAAAGGTTGGCAAACACAGACTTTCAAATTATTGCAAAGCAATACTCACAATCAGCCACTGTTAGATCATCAGGGCTTTTTTTTTTTTACGTAAATTGATCAATCCTGACACAAACACTATAAGTTTTGTTCAAAGGTCCTTCTTCACAAGATCTTGGCTACTGCCCTATGAATGTCCTTATTTCGCAGAGTATAAATGATAGAGTTGAGGAGAGGAGTAATCACAACATAGAAGACTGCAATTTGTTTATCGCGATTAGATGATGAATCAGTCTTTGGAAGCAGATACACGCAGATGGAAGGGCCATAAAACAAGGACACCACAAGGAGATGGGAGACACAGGTAGAGAAAGCCTTGTGCCTTCCCACCTGTGATTTCATTTGTGATACAGAACGAAGAATAAATCCATAGGAGGTCAATATAAAAGAAAGGGGACCCAGAAGGACACATGAGCCTATACCAAAAATGATGTCCTCAGTCATACTTGTATCACCACATGCAAGTTTTAATACCATTGGCAACTCACATATGAAGTGATTGATCTCATTGGGACCACAATAGTTTTGGCAAATGAGGCAGACAATACAAATCACACAGACCAGAGGAGCTATGATCCAGCATGCTAAAGTGAACTGCAACTGACACTGTTTAGCCATGAGAACAGGGTAAAGTAAAGGGCAGCAGATGGCCAGGTAGCGGTCATAGGCCATGACCCCCAACAAGAGAAGCTCAACAGAAGCTGTGGCCAAGGCAATGTACATCTGGATCATACAGAATGTGAAAGAAATGGTTCCATCATCAGCCAGGAGCTGAGTCAACATGAGAGGCATGGTGCTGGTAACATAGCAGATATCTACCCCTGCAAGTTGGGAAAGAAAATAATACATGGGTGTGTGGAGTTTTACATCACCCTGCACCAATATCATGATCAGCATGTTCCCCAAAACTGTAAGCAAGTAGATGATAAGAATAATCCCAAAGAGGAGAAGCTGGATTTTTCTCTGGCTGGTGAGTCCCAGCAGGATGAATTCCTTGACGGAGGTGAAGTTCTCAGCTTCTGTCATGGCCTCCTGTCTGAGGAGAAGGAAAAAGAATGAGGGACCATTAGAATAACTGTCATTTTTAAAAAATATGAATTACAAACAAAACCATGACAACAAACAGCCATTTTTTATATCAGGAATTATTCCAGGAGATCATATTATCAACATCTGAAGATAAGTGTGCTTTGATGCATGATAATCAAAATTGCCATGAGGTAAAAAATATATTCCTGGTCTTGTTTTCCTATATTTGAAGCAAAATAAATTTGCTGTATAAATATGTTAATGAGTATCTAAAGAATCTAAATAACTTATTTGGGGTGAAGTCGAGTTTTCTGCCATCTGTAGCTTTTATGGGGGTGAGGGCGGTTTAAATATTTGATCTCATGTTCAGAATTTTTTCAGTAACTGTAGTTCTGACAGACTAACAAAGTGAACAAATACGTAATTGTGAAAAATGGCCAGAGCTTCAAAAACTGCATTTTCCCCTGCTGGAAAATATATGTAAGGCACTTCTAATCATGAGTTGCAACACACATATGGCCACCAAAAATAAGGAAACATATATGTGAAAGTCTTGGATGATTCTATGTCAAGATTACTTGAATAGAAATCTCAAATAGTGTACATACTTACACTAACAGTTTAAGAAGCAATACTTGTGAGAAGGAAAGCTCCAGGATCTTTCCAAAAAAAAAAGAAATAAAGCTTCAGAAACTGCAAACATTTTTCCATGCTGGAAAATATACATAAGACAGTTATACTCATGGTTTGAAACTCATGGATGGGCAACAAAATAAAGAAATATAGTTGTGAGTTTCTTGAAGGATTCTATTCCTTCAAGAATTCTATTACAAGAGCCTTGGTGGCGCAGCAGATTAAAGTACTATTAAGTAACACCAGCTGCCTGCAATTACTGCAAGTTCAAATCTCACCAGGCTCAAGGTTGACTCAGCCTTCCATCCTTTTGAAGTAGGTAAAATGAGGACCCGGATTGTGGGGGCAATAAGCTGACTTTGTATAAAAAAGAACACCGCTTGGGGGCAGGGCGAAAGCCCTATTAAGCAGGTATATACAAAAGTATGAAGGCTATTGCTTAACGCATTATAAGCCGCCCTGAGTCTCAGAGAAGGGCAGCATATAAATTGAACCAATAAATAAATAAAATAAAATAAATATTCCTAGATTGCTTGAATAGTACTCTCAAACTTAGTATGTATTTTCAGTAACAGTTTAAGAAGTAATACTTGTGAGAGGAAAAGAAATATCTAGGTTTGCTTCATCAACCTTTATTTCAGTTAAATTCAAATTAGGAAACAAGTTGGAACACGCCCATATTAATCTTTCTTTATCCTAGTAACACAGATTGTTTTTCTAGGAAAACAAAAGATATCTCAGCAGAATTTTGTAATGAGATTATAAAGGGAACTCAGGGAAGTTCAGGAAAGAATGTTTCCTGAAAAACCCAAACATCATAGAAATTATTCTAACAAGGTCTAGTTAGTATTTGAATAACGAAATTAGAACATACCGGTTTCAAACTTAACCTAGTCTACTAACGCAAATTAATTTTCTAGGCGAACAAAGATAATCTCATCAGATCTACATTACCTTCTTTGGACTATGAAGTAAGCAAAGCTGGATATGGTTAGTACTTGGACTGCAGATGATCAAGGATTTCCAGAACTGTAGAAGTGTGTTATCTGTTGCTACTAAAGTGCCCAGTACGATGATCCATTTGCTTTTTATGAAAGCCAGATATTGTGTATCTGTTCTGGAATTGGTGGCTCTTTCTTAGAAGACCCCACAGAAACTGTCACCAAAGGTTTCTCAGTAAAAACTGAAACAGTTCTTTGGTCAGGTGCTCAGCAATCATGACCACTAACAACACCTAAATTCTCATAGGAGAATAATACACTCTCTGAAGAAATCTTGCAATTATTACAAAGTATGAACACATACAGATCAGTAAGGGATTCTGCATAATACCGTTGAGAATATAAAACTTTCTTTGCTTTTCTTTCTCTTCAAAATTGTTAGTAAGCAGTGCAGTTTGTTGTCAATTTATATTCTACTGTCTTGTCCTGTCAGTTTTGGTGGGGGTGACCTTGGAAATTCTTTGGTTGGGTTGTTTACTTTTGGCTTCTTTGGCCATCTCTTCACCACAAAGCAAGATGGTGGTGGGGGGTGCAGGGCCGGATTTTCCTATAGGCTAACTAGGCTTCAGCCTAGGGCCTCAAGATCAAGAGGGGCCTACACAGTGGTGGGATTCTGGGGGTTCTAGGGGGTTCGGCCGAGCCCTTTGTTAAATTGCTGGCTTGCCCACCCCTCGCCTCCCACCCGCGCGGCGCCAGCCTACCGTAGCCAGGGGTGGGCAATTGTGGCTCTTTTACAACCTGTGGCCTTCAACTCCCAGAATTCCTGAGACAGCCAACCTACCACCTCTCTCTTTTCTTTCCTTCTTACTTTCTCTTTCCCCTCTTCTTCTCCTCCCTACTTCCTCTTCCTTTCTCCTTCTCCTCCTCTCTTCCTCCCTCTCTTACCCTCCCTCCTACTCTAATTTCCCTTCCCTTCCTTCATCCCTCTCTATTGCTGTATCCTTTTATGCATATGGACTACTCAGAGGGCTGAAAAAGTTATTTCTGACCAGTCCTTGAATTTACGACTATCCTCACATTTTACATTTTTGCCCTATCTTGTCACCATGGTGAAGAGAAGCAGTTGTGAAATGAGTGACATGGTTGTTAAGAAAGCTGCACGGGCATAAATGTGAGGATGGTCATAAGTGTGAGGACCGGTCAAAAGTGCGAGGCCCAGTCAGAAATGACTTTTTTCAGCCCTCTGAAAAAAGTCTATGCACATAGCCACGCCCACCCAGTCACATGACGAGCTACCCACGCCTACACAGTCACGTGACCAGCTAGCCACGCCCACCGTCACATGATTGCCAAGCCACACCCCCAACTAAGCCACGCCCACAGAACCTGTTGTTAAAAAAATTGAATCCCACCACTGGTGAAAGGGCCTCATAAGTGGAATAGCCTAGGGCCCTCTTTTCATCTAAATCCGGCCCTGGGGGGGTGGAGGATGAAGCAAGGCAGGGGGTGCTGTGCTGCCCCCCATGCCCCACACCAACTTACCTGAGTGCCCCACTGGCCAGGTATTAAACACCGCCACTGCCAGCACAGCAAGACAGACAGACAGAGAGAGAGAGCAAGAGAACTCTCCAACCTCTCTGTGTGTGTGTGTGTGAGAGAGAGAGAGAGAGAGAGGGAGGGAGGGAGAGAGGGAGGGAGGGAGGGAGAGGGAGAGAGAGAGAGACATCCGTGCTTCAGCTGGGGCACCCAAGCTGCTGGCAGTGGCAGGGGTGGAAGGAGCCATCTGAACAGACATGATCTCCTCTCTCCAACCAGCCAGCCCCTCCTGACCTGATGTGGTGAACTCCGCAGGGCTGGACGGAGGTGTGAGGGGCTGGCCCCGCAGTGCCACCTTGCTCAGTTGAAGGCTTTGTTCAGCCTTCAAACAGTAATGCTGTTGCACAAAAGCAAGCAGCACATCTGGGCCACAGATGGCGTTGATTCCTGAGCCTGGCCAATTCCGATTCCACCACCAGCCTTACTGTTTGAGTGCTGGAATGAAGTCTCCAACTAACCGAGGTGGCACTATGGGGCCAGGTGCTTCACACCCGCCTCCAGCCTGCTGGAGTTTGCCATGCTGGGAGAGGATTGAGACCTCGTTGTTCCACGGAGCCCACCAGCACTTGAGTGTGGTGGTGGTGGTGGTGGTGGTGGTGGTGGTGGTGGTGGAGGAGGAGGAGGAGGAGGAGGAGGAGGAGGAGGAGGAGGAGGAGGAGGAGGAGGGCGATGAAGCTTTCCGCCAACCGGCTGGCCAGGCAGGGAGCAGGTAAAGCAGTGCTGGCTGGCCAGGCAGGGGGAATCATGGTTGCTCATGTGGCTCCCGCTGCCAGTAGCTTGAGTGCCCCAACTGCATCCAAGTTGAAGAAAGCTGAGGTGCAGCAGCAGGCTTGCTTTCAAAGGTTGCTCCAAGTATGGCATGTGAACACAGATGCCCCATTTGCTTGCATCCATGCTCCGTGGGACAACGAGGTCCCATTTTTTTTTTTTAATTTGATTTATATGCCGCCCTTCTCCGGAGACTCAGGGCGGCTTACAATGTGCTCAGCAATAGCCTTCATCCTTTTGTATATTTATACAAAGTCGGCTTATTGCCCCCACAAACTGGGTCCTCATTTCACCTACCTTAGAAAGGATGGAAGGCTGAGTCAACCTTGAGCCTTGGAGAGATTCGAACCCTGCAGTAATTGCAGGCAGCTGGTCTTAATAAGCTTAATAACAGGGTGCCTTAAACCCCTGTAGTACCAAGGCTCTTGCTATTCCTCTCCCAGCGTGGCAAACTCCAGCAGAGTGGATGCCTGGCCTGGTCCTGCAGCACTTCCTCACTCAGTTGAAGGTTTTGTTCCTGCCCTCAGACAGTAAGGCCATCCATGGAATCAGAATTAGCTGGGTGCAGGAACCAATGCTGTCCATGGCCTAGGTGCGCCACTCTCTTGTGTGTGCCTGTTGTGGTCTGCCACCAGCCTGCAGTGCTGGCAGTGAAGTCGGACAGCCATGTGGCTGAGGAAGAATATAGGCCAGTCCTGGAGATTGAGGAAGGCCTGGATGAGGGCTCTGCATCGGAGGCAGAAATGGGGCCAGGGCCATCGGGGAGTGATGCGCGGACTTTGGAGCCTCCAGAGGCTGACAGTAGAGAGGCAGAGGAACAGGAGGAGCCTGTTCCTAGTGCACGTATGAGAAGAGCTGCCAGAAGGCAAGAGCAGCTAAAGCAGAGAGGACGACTCAGGAGTAGGGCCAAGAGATGATTGGCCCTTCCCATAAGGCTTAAAAGACCAGCAATGGCTCTTGGCCTCTTTGCCGAAAAACAACCGTTGAGAGATTTGCTTCATGTTTGGATGTATTTCTTTCTTGTCAGCATCTTCTGTTCCTGAACTGTTGCCAAGAAAAGCCTTTGGCAGTTTGCCTAATTATCCCAAGGTCAGAGATAAACTGAAGAATGGTGTTTTGAGGACTTTGCTTTAATTTAATTTGGAATATACTGAGAATGAGTTAATTCTCAGCTGTTTTAATAAAATCTGTTTTTTGGAACTGTTTTGCATTTAATATTAACTATGTGGGCCTGGGTCACAACAGTGCCATCCTTATTGTTTGAAGGCTGAACAAAGCCTTCAACTGCGTGAGGCAGCCCCATGAGACCAGGCCTCTCATATCTGTGTCCAGCCTGCCAGAGTTTGCCGTGCTGGTGGAGGAATGAGACTCTATCCCATGGAGCCTGCTGTCGCTTGAGCAAGGAGGACAATGAGGAGGAGGAAGAGAACAGTGAGGCTTTGCACCAGCTGGCTGGCTAGGCAGAGAATAGGTCAGGCAGTGCTCACTGGCTGGGGAGGGGGGATCATGGCTGCTAAGGTGTCAGCCATCGCCAGCAGTTTGAGTGTCCCAACTGCATCTGAGCTGAAGAAAGTGGAGACATAGCAGTAGGCTTCCCTTTAAAGATTGCTCCAAGTGACCATTTGCATGCAAGCATGCTCTGTGGGACAATGGGGTCTCATTCTTCCCCCGGCATGGTGAACTCCAGCAGTCTGGACTCAGGTATAAGGGATGCACTCAAACAGGATGGCCTGTGCACGCAAGCGATAGGTACCTGCAGATCATGGACAGCATTCATTCATGTGCCCGGTTGATTCCATGGTGATCTTCCCAGCTCAGGCCATGGGATGGGTTGTTGAAGGAGCTCCATCCAGAGCAGATTTTAGTGGGCAGGAAATGTCCCTGCCACAGCAGATGGTGGAAAGTAGTTTGGGGGGAGAGGAGCAGGAGATCGGCACCGCAAACACTTTTTATGCCGAGAATGAAAGTTTCTGGGTCCCTGACTTTTCAAAAAGAGGATGGGTGCCTGAACCTGCACAGTATTATGGCACCCAGGAGTGTCCATTCTCAGCACAAAAAGCTTTTCCAAGTCAACTCTCCTCTCCCTTCCTCAAAGACAAAGAGTGGCAGAGAGGAGACAGATGTTTGCAAGGTAAGTGAGCCTATGTGGCAGGAAGGGAGGGAAGGAGAAGCATCTTAGTGGGTTGGGGAGGCGTTGAGGGCTGTTCTATCACTACGCCCCCCCCCCATGGCCTTCCCCACCCTAAGATACCTCATGTGCACATTGGTAGTCTTGAATTGTGAGCTCTTGGGAAAGTATCTCCTCCTTGTGTGTTGCAAACAGCCATTTTCAGTGGGGAAAACACCACAAAGCAAGTGGGGAAAATATTTTGCTTTGCTATATTTCCAGTCTGAATTAGACCATGGCTGGGTCGCTACAGGAGAGCCCTTTTAAGCATTATGTATTAATAGAAAAGCAAGCAGTGGTGGGCTTCAATCAGTTTGCACCGGTTTGGGCAAACCAGTTGGTAATTTTTTGCCCAGTTCAGAGAACTGGCTAATCAGACCTCTGGCTGGCCCCACCCCCCTCCCCTCCCCCCCTCCCAGGAGTTCCCCACGGCCCATTTTGAAGTTCCTTGTGGGTGCAGGAGGCCTTCCAGGCCCAAAATGAGGCACAGGGGGGCATCGCACGCCCCCCCCCCCCCGTGCCCCATTTTGGCTTCCAGGGTGGTGCAGGAGGCTTCCAGGCCCAAAACAGGGCATGGGGGTATTGTGTGGTCCCCCACACCCTATTTTGGCTTCCAAGGTGGTGCAGGAGGCCTTCCAGATCCAAAACCCCTGCTCTAGGGTGAGTTGGGAATGGTGATTTTTTATGATCAATACTGTGGGGTGAGTTGGGAATGGTGATTTTGCATGATCATTACTATGGGGTGAGTTGGGAATGGTGATTTTGCATGATCATTACTGTGGGGTGAGTTGGGAATGGGGATTTTGCATGATCCTTACCGTAGGATGAGTTGGGAATGGGATTTTGCATGATCATTACCGTAGGATGAGTTGGGAATGGGATTTTGCATTGCTCATAAGTAGGAACCAGTAAAAGAGGAATGGAAAAATCCCTATCTGTAGATCAGCGTTTTTCAGCCTTGGCAAGTTTAAGAAGGGCGAACTTCATGCTGCCTTGGGAATTCTGGCAATTGAAGTCCATGCATCATTTTGCCATCATTTTGACAGTTTACTGTTGTCTGTGGACTCCCCCACAAAATGCAAGCATGGGAGAAACTGAGCCTGGTTTGTTCTCAGTCTTTTAAGTGGCCACAAACTACTAGCAAAAGTGGCATTTGATCACAAGGCAAGAAGGCATCAAGAAATGTTTCCCCTTTTGCATTGGAGTATCCAAGAAGGGATAGGGGGAAAAAGAAAAAAAAGGAAAGAGGGGAAGAGAGCAAGCAAGGAAAAATAAGCAAAGACCTGAAGGAAGAAGAAAGAAAGGAGAATGAAGATGGAAGAAAAAAGAAGAAAAGGGGAAAGGGGAAAGGGGAGGAAGGAAGGAAGGAAGGAAGGAAGGAAGGAAGGAAGGAAGGAAGGAAGGAAGGAAGGAAGGAAGGAAGGAGATTATAATGAGAGAGAGTGAGGGTCTGAGGAAAATCCTGCTTTAGCACATGGCCACCAGCAGCCCTGCTGCCTATTGTCCCCTCCCCCTTGTCCCCTCCCCCTGACCTCTCCTGGTGGTCTCCCATCCTATCACTGAGGATGCTTTTGTTACAAAGCTGGGTCTTCTCGCAAGAAGGAGCCACACACTTTGACCCATACACTTTGCCTTCCCGCACAACCCGACCAAGGAGAGCGAGAATAGCAGCAGTGGGAGCTGGCCACACCCACCATGTCCACACCCACCCCTCCCATACCCACCCTGGCCCCCAAAATCAATCATAACCTTGAAGCGGCCCTTAATGAAATTGGGTTTGCCACCCCTGGTATAGAGCAATATGCATCAGGCATCCATGCATGTTATATTTCAATTTCATATCTGCTTCGAAGAAAAAAATTCAAGAAGATAAATGCTCCAACTTTTATTAAACTTTGTTGTTCATAAAAAGCCATATTATCCTGAATTTATATCACTACATTCAGCCCACTATATCTTCCCCCAATATGTGCTAAATTGAGCAGGAATTTCTATGGGCAGTGTTTTGTTCATCATTATGGTACATTCAAACAGATTTCTACAATATTTCAACACTGTGAGTGGTATATCCACAGAACAGAGTTGATCTCAGGGTTGACAAACACAGACTTTCAAATTATTGCAGAGCAATACTCACAATGAGTCATTGCTAGGCCTTCAAGATATATATTTTTTAAAGTAAGTTGATCAATCCTGACACAAATAGTTTTGTTCAAAGGTTCTTCTTCAGAAGATCTTGGCTACTGCCTTATGAATGTCCTTGTTTCGCAGAGTATAAATGATAGAATTGAGGAGAGGAGTGATTACAACGTAGAAGACTGCAATTTGTTTATCGCGATTCGGTGCTGAATCAGTCTGTGGAAGCAGATACACACAGATAGAAGGGCCACAAAACAAGAAGACCACAAGGAGATGGGAGGCGCAGGTAGAGAAAGCCTTGCGCCGCCCACTTGATTTCATTTGTAACACAGAATGAAGAATAAATCCATAGGAGGTCAGTATCATACAAAAGGGAACCACAAGGACAAAGGAACCCAAACCAAAAATAATGTCCTCAGCAGTACTGGTATCGCCACAAGCAAGTTTCAACACCACTGGCAACTCACATATGAAGTGATTGATCTGATTGGGACCACAATAGTTTTGGCAAATGAGGCAGACAATACAAATCACACAGATCAGAGGAGCTGTGATCCCGCAAGCTAAAGTGAACTGCAACTGGCACTGTTTGCCCATAAGAACAGGGTAAAGTAAAGGGCGGCAGATGGCCAGGTAGCGGTCATAGGCCATGACCCCCAACAGTAGACTCTCAAAAGAACCTGCGGCCAAGGCTATGTACATCTGGATCATGCAGAAAGTTAAAGAAATGGTTCCATCGTCTGCCAGGAGCTGAGTCAACATGAGAGGCATGGTGCTGGTAACATAGCAGATATCTACCCCTGCAAGTTGGGAAAGAAAATAATACATGGGTGTGTGGAGTTTTACATCAACCTTCACCAATATGATGATCAATATGTTCCCCAATACTGTAAGCAAGTAGATGATAAGAATGATCCCAAAGAGGAGAAGCTGGATTTTCCTCTGGCTGGTGAGTCCCAGCAGGATGAATTCCTTGATGGAGGTGAAGTTCTCAGCTTCTGTCATGGCCTCCTGTCTGAGGAGAAGGAAAAAGAATGATTGTCATTTTTTAAAAATATGGAATTACAAACATAGCCATGACAACCAACAGCCATTTTTCATATCAGGAATTATTCCAGGAAATCATATTATCAACATTTGAAGATAAGGGTCACCTGAGTTCCTGACGACACAGTTAAACCTCCAAGTGCTTCAAGGACCCTCTAAAAGGATGCAAATGACTAGCTGTCTGCAAGGAATATAAATCCTTTCATTCCCAACTATCTGTCAGAGCTGAAGGAGCTTCTTGGATAAGAAGCGAAATGTCTTCAAGTGAAAAATCAAGAAAGTCCAGTTCCCTCCTGAAAAAAAAAACACCTTTGGGACAGTTTAAGAAGCAATACTTGTGAGAAGCAAAGTTCTAGGATCTTTCCAAAAGAAAAATAAATAAATACCTGTACTTGCTTCATCAACCTTTATTTCAGTTAAATTCAAATTAAGAAACAAGTTAGAACATGCCCATATTCCTCATTGGCAACCTTCAGTCTCAAAAGATGATGATATCGTGCTCTGGAAAAAGGTCCTAAAACAGTATCTAGTGTGACTAAAAAGGCCAATTCGAGAGTGGCAATCCCTTCCACACTGAGGGCAGATACATTCTGTCCCATGCCCAGCCCCCAGATTTTGCTGGTTCCAGGACTGCCTCTTTGCCGCAGCCTGCCAAACAAGTGTCTCTTCGAATTGGAGAAGGCCATGCTGCGTCTTTAGCCTCCAGGCTGAACGATCAGAGGTCAAGGTTTCCCAGTCATTAATGTCCATTTCCAAGGCCTTTAGATCCCTCTTGCAGATATCTTTGTATCACAGCTGTGATCCCCCTCTAAGGCGCTTTCCCTGCAGTAATTCTCCATACAGGAGATCTTTCGGAATCTGACCATCAGCCATTCTCACAACATAACAGATTAACAGAGTTGGAAGGGACCGTATAGGTCATCTAATCCAATCTCCCGCTAAAAGCAGGAGACCCTACACCATTTCTGACAAATGGCAGTCCAATCTTTTCTTGAAAGTTTCAAGTGATGAAGCTCCCACAACTTCTGAAGGCAACTTCTGTTCCATTGGTTGATTGTTCTCACTGTCAGAAAGTTCCTCCTCATTTCTAGGTTGAATCTCTCCTTGGTCAGTTTTCATCCATTATTCCTTGTCTGGCCTTCAGGTGCTTTGGAAAACAGCTTGACCCCCTCCTCTCTGTGGCAGCCTCTCAAGTATTGGAAGACAGCTATCATGTCTCCCCTGGTCCTTCTCTTCGCTAGACTAGCCATGCCTAGTTCGTGTAACCATTCTTCATATGTTTTAGCTTCCAGTCCCCTAATCATCCTGGTTGCTCTTCTCTGCACTTTTTCTAGAGTCTCAACATCTTTTTTATAGTGTAGTGACCAAAACTGGATGCAGTACTCTAGGTGTGGTCTTACTAGGGCTTTATAAAGTGATATTAATACCTCACTTGATGCCCAAGCCAGCGTAGACGTGGCTGTTTCAATAGTGTATACAAGTGAAACTCGAAAAATTAGAATATCGTGCAAAAGGTCAGTTATTTCAGTAATGCAACTTAAAAGGTGAAACTAATATATGAGATAGACTCATTACATGCAAAGCGAGATAGTTCAAACCTGATTTGTCATACTTTTGATGATTATGGCTTACAGCTCATGAAAACCCCAAATTCACAATCTTAGAAAATTAGAATATTGTGAAAAGGTTCCATATTCTAGGCTCAAATTGTCCCACTCTAATCAGCTAATTAAGCCATAATACCTGCAAAGGGTTCCTGAGCCTTTAAATGGTCTCTCAGTCTGGTTTGGTAGGAATCACAATCATGGGAAAGACTGCTGATCTGACAGTTGTGCAGAAAACCATCATTGACACCCTCCATAAGGAGGGAAAGCCTCAAAAAGTAATTGCAAAAGAAGTTGGATGTTCCCAAAGTGCTGTATGAAAGCACATCAATAGAAAGTTATGTGGAAGGAAAAAATATGAAAGAAAAAGGTGCACAAGCAGCAGGGATGACTGCAGCCAGGAGAGGATTGTCAGGAAAAGGCCATTCAAAAGTGTTGGGGACTTTCACAAGGAGTTGACTGAGGCTGGAGTCAGTGCATCAAGAGCCATCACACACAGACGGATCCTGGACATGGGCTTCAAATGTCGTATTCCTCTTGTCAAGCCGCTCCTGAACAACAAACAACATCAGAAGCGTCTTACCTGGGCTAAAGAAAAAAAGAACTGGTCTGTTGCTCAGTGGTCCAAAGTCCTCTTTTCTGATGAGAGCAACTTTTGCATCTCATTTGGAAACCAAGGATCCAGAGTCTGGAGGAAGAATGGAGAGGCACATACTGCAAGATGCTTGAAGCCCAGTGTGAAGTTTCCACAGTCTGTGTTGATTTGGGGAGCCATGTGATCTGTTGGTGTTGGTCCACTATGCTTCATTAAGGGTCAATGCAGCCATCAACCAGGAGATTTTGGAGCACTTCATGCTTCCTTCCACAGACAAGCTTTATGGGGGTGCTGACTTCATTTTCCAGCAGGACTTGGCACCTGCCCACACTGCCAAAAGTACCAAAGCCTGGTTCAATGACCATGGGATTACTGTGCTTGATTGGCCAGCAAACTCACCTGACCTGAACCCCATAGAGAATCTATGGGGCATTGCCAAGAGAAAGATGAGAGACATGAGACCGAACAATGCAGAAGAGCTGAAGGCCGCTATTGAAGCATCCTGGTCTTCCATAACACCTCAGCAGTCCACAGGCTGATAGCATCCATGCCATGCCGCATTGAGGCGGTAATTGATGCAAAAGGGGCCCAAACCAAGTACTGAGTACATATGCATGCTTATACTTTTCAGAGGTCCGATATTGTTCTATGTACAATCCTTGTTTTATTGATTTCATGTAATATTCTAATTTTCTGAAATTGTGAATTTGGGGTTTTCATGAGCTGTAAGCCATAATCATCAAAATTATGACAAATCAAGGCTTGAACTACTGCATTACTGAAATAAATGATCTTTTGCACGATATTCTAATTTTTCAAGTTTCACTAGGTACATGCTATAAATTCCAGCACATTCCAAGACTGCGCTATTTGGAACTATGTCATGCCAGGTATTGCCAAGAATATGTCGGAGACAGCGCATATGAAAGATGTTCAACTTTCTCTCCTGATGTGCCACGCCCATATTAAGCTTTCTTTATTCTAGAAACACAGATTATTTTTCTAGGAAATCAAAGGACATCTAAGCAGAATTTTGTAATGAGATTATAAACGGAACTCCTGTTCAGGGAAGATCAGAAAAAGCAAACATCATAGAAATACTCAAATTGCTTTAACAATGTCTATTTTGTATTTGAATAAAGAAATTAGAACATTCCCATATTAAACTTAACCTAGTCTACTAACACAGATTAATTTTCTAGGAGAACAAAGATGACCACATCAGATCTACATTACCTTCTTTGGTTTAGGAAGTAAGCAAAACTGGATATGGTTAATATTTGGACTCGAAATGACCAAGGATTTCCAGAGCTGCAGATTATCTATTTTCTCCAGTGGCAGAAAACAATTGGATCTTTCTGTTTCCCAAGATGTTCCTCATCCATTAAAAAAGAGCCAAGTGTATTATCTGTTGCTACTAAAGTGCCCAGTACAATGATCCATTTGCTTTTTATGAAAGCCAGACATTGTGCACCTATTCTGGAATTGATAGCTCTCTCTTGGAAGACCCCACAGAAACTGTCATCAAAGGTTTCTTAGTAAAAACTGAAACAGTTCTTTGGGCAGGAGCTCAACATATTCATGACTACTAAGAACACCTAAATTCTCATAGGAGAATAATACATCTCTGAAGAAGTCTTGCAATTATTACAATGTATGAACACATACAGATCAGTAAGGGATTCTGCATAATACTATTGAGAATATAAAACTTCCTTTGCTTTTCTTTCTCTTCAAACTTAATGTTGAAAGAAAATTGGTATGAGATGGTGATCCCAATGAAATTTCTCTTGTTCCTTTGGTCATTTCCACTAAATTTTCCTGCTTTGTTGCTCCTCATCTTGACCTCTTGGGTTTCTTAAATCAAGGACAGAACATGTTTGAATGTATCAACAAAGGTAAAATAATGAATAGCCAACAACACTCTCTGTCTATGTCCATTTTCGAAACCAAGAAAGATTGGGGGAGGGGGAGAATTTGGTGTTCTCTGAGCTTGCTTCTTTTCTTGCAGACGTTTCATTACTTAAACTAGGTAATATCATCATTGCTAGTAAGAAATGCTGTTTGCTTTCAGTTTATATTCTAGTATCTTGCCCCGTCAGTATTGTGGGGCTGGTCCAGGAGTGCTATTCAGCAGGTTCTGACAGGTTCTGGAGAACCGGTAGTGGAAATTTTGAGTAGTTTGGAGAACTGGCAAATACCACCTCTGGTTGGCCCCAGAGTGGGTTGGGAATGGAGATTTTGCAGTAACCTTCCCTTGGAGTGGAGTAGGAATGGGGATTTTGCAGTATCCTTCTCCTGGAGTGGGGTGGGAATGGGGATTTTGCAGTATCCTTCCCCTGCCACACCCACCAAACCACACCACACCCAGCAAGCCACGCCTACAAAACCAGTAGTTAAAAAAATTCTACCACTGAGCTGGTCTTGTTGGCTTCTGTTGGCTTCTGTTGGCTTCTTTGACAGTTTCTGGATTGGGGTATTATTTATTTGATTGTTGGTCTGATGTTAATCTTGGAGTTAATCTATGCTGATCTAGATGCTGATTGCTGGTGAAAAAGTTCTTGGGTCTTTTTGTTCCTTTTTTGGCTGGTTGATTGTCTCTTTTGCATATTATCTCAATGTTCTTAATGTCTTTGTGTCTATTGATATTAATTCGATATTAAAGTGTCAGGCTTCTAGAAATCCCCTGGTGTTTTGTGGACTTGGCTTGGTCTATGATGGTCATATTTTCCCAATTGAACCTATGGGTAAGTCTATCTATACATTGTGTGTCATCAGGTCCTCTGACTGCTAGTTGGTGTTCATGGATGCATTCTGCCAGTCTTCTGACTGGTTGTCCTACATAGTGGTTGTTGCAGTCCAAAGACTCAGTCCAAAGAATCTCTAAAACCACCACCCCTTAACACTAACCGGCAAAAGCCACTAGAACCAGGGGTGGGTTTCAAAACCCATTGCTACCAGTTCACTCATGGGTGCTTGCATGCGTGCAACTCCTGCCACCGCCACTACCAGTTTGCCTGATCCAGGGTGAACCGGTAGCAACCCACCACTGACTAGAACAGGGGTTAGCAACCTTAAACACTCAAAGAGCCACAAAGGTCTTAACTGGAAGCCCTCCATTCCAATTCTGAAGCCGACCGGAAGTCCAGTTCACTCACCATAGAGTCTCCTCCTAGCATGGCATCCTTTTTCCTCTACTTGTCCTAACTGAAAGCTCTATCAATTGTGGAGCTGACCAGTGACAGGGAGCCGCACCAGAGCCACAGGTTGCTGACCCCTGGACTGTAAAATAAACTGACAGCAAACCACACTACTCAATAACAGTGATGATATTACCCAGCTTGGGCAATGAAAACTCCACAAGAAAACAAGCAAGCTCAGAGAGACCAAAGGTCCTTCATTTCAACCCTGTCCAGTTGGTGAATGCAGAAAAAGGAACTCTTGGGACATTATTTTACCAAGAATATAAAACTTTACTGAATAAATCACATTGGCACAGAAGAAGTGAAACAAGTTCCGAGTTTCCCACACAAAAGCAAGCATAGTTAATTCCCCCTTTTCCCAATGGGCCACTCACAGTCCAAAATGTCCACCAATCACTCCTGATCATTTTGTTATGGGAAGCAGTCAGCCACACTGGGAGGTCTACTTGGTGTGTCCTTGAGATGACAGCAATGTCTCATGGAAGTCGAGAGATGTTTCAATACCATTCTCCCACCCTTGCATTCCACCAACCCACCCTCTCTGTTATTTTCAAGCTGTGAGTGAAAGAAAAATGAAGGTGAAAGTGTGAATCAGTCTTGACACTTAAGCTACAAATATTCTCCTTTATGGGCAAGAAAGATTAATATTCCCAGAACTTCAAACATGAAAAAAACAATTGTATAGACAGAATGATTATTAGCTTTGCCTAAGAAATATGTCATGTCTCCAAGTCTTGAATTCGTGTGTCAGAGGTGGGTTTCAGCAGGTTCTGCCCAGTTCTGGAGAACCATTAGAGGAAATTTTGAATAGTTCAGAGAACCAGTAAATACCACCTCTGACTGGCCCGCCCCCATCTATTCTCTGCCTCCTGAGTACCCGCTGATTGGGAGGAAATGAGGATTTTGCAGTAACCTTCCCCTGCCATGCCCACCAAGCCATGCCCACCAAGCCACACCCACAGAACCGGTAGTAAAACAATTTGAAACCTACCACTGATGTGTGTCCAAATGGGTATGTGACCCTGTGTTTATCACAAGTTGAGTTTTTGTAAGCCATGTGCTGTATTGCTGGAGTTGTATATTGACCTCTGTATTTCACATGATTAGTTACTAGAAATAAACAACTTTTATTGAGAAATTAGATGCTTTTCTATTTTAGTTCAGAATACATGAATAAGATTCTCAATCTGTTTTTTGCCCAAAAACTCAGCTTCATGCTAAAAATTTCTCTGATTTTTTGGGAAGTAGTGAAGTAGTGAGTTGATAAAATATTTGCTTCCCTCTTTGATATAGTCAAGCTTTTTTGTTAGTTGTGTAGCAATGTTTAGGTTCTGGTCCCTGGTAATGATACAATGGGATTAAAATGTATAGGCTGAGAGATAGATTTTCCACAAAATTCAGAACTTGATTTCAGGTTACATATACATACAACTTCCTTCTAAATAGGGGTGGGATTCAGAAATTTTAGTAACCGGTTCTCTGCCTGGCTGCTAGGTGGGTGTGGCCATGGTGGGCATGGCCTACATGGCCTCCTGCACCATGAGGAGGGAGGTTTTTGCCCTCCCCAGACTCCAGAGGCTTTCCTTGAACCTCTGGGAGGGCGAAAATGACCTCCCCCTCCAGAGGCCGGAAATTGAAGACCTGTTTTTCGCCCTCCCAGAGCCTCCGCCATGGGCCCTGCACTTACCTGGCATACAAAATGGGCTGTGTGGAGATTCCTGGGAGGGGCAGGGTGGGGTGGGGTGGGTGGGGTCAGCCAGCCCTTGCAACTACCAGTTCAGTGAACCAGATTAAAATTAACATTCGGTTCACTCGAACCAGTGAGAACCAGCTGAATCCCACCCCTGCTTTTAAACCAGAGTTTTTTAACTTTGGAAATTTCAAGATATGTGGGCTTCAACTCCCAGAATTCCTTCGGTAACATATTTTAAAAGAAAATTAACATAACTAGTATTGCATCTATAGAATTGCTTCCATTTGGATTGTTGTAGAGTGTAAAGTAATTTTGGTTGGTTTAACTCAACCAATGAGTCTAGGTGGGGTTTTTTTAATCAAAAAGCCATATGATCCAAAAATAGAATTTGTGGATTTCAAATTCAAAACAATATTTCTGTAATATTCCAACACCATTCAAATTCCACAGTCTTTTGCATGATTTACAACACCACAGTTACAATTCCACCCTTTGATTCAGTTTCAGAGTCAACAATCACCTAATTTATTGTACCCCAAATTTCAAAAGTGTTTTCCAGGATGGAGGACTCCTACTAAACAATTATCATTGACATTATATAATATAATTATATAACCAATGTCAGTCTGTGAACATCTGGAAAACTACACACGACATCTATCTGTTCTTAACCTCAACTCCCTTTCCATCAATTTCTGATTTGCTGTATTACAGCTTCTTCTTTTTTTTCCTCCTCTTTATTTCAATGACTGCTAATAGAATGTCTGGATGTTCTCCTTGGTCTCTTGGTGAGGAAAAAAGACTTGAACTCACACAGCTCCACTATCCAGCATCAGGAGGTTCATAAACATGATATAGTCCATTCTTCTGGTCTTTCAAGTATTCATAAGCCAGTCCAGGATTTTCTTCCTGGGCTTCTTCCTTGTCCCAGGGCTGAATCGCAGGAATTGCAGGATTCCCTTCACTTCACTTTCACTTTCCTAGTTGATGTCCCCTCCAACAGCATTAGCTGAAGCATCTATTATAACACAAAACCTTTTCTCTGCTTTTCCTGCCTCTTCTTTGCAGATGACACCAAGCTGGCAGGAATAGCCAACACTCCAGAAGATAGGCTTAAGATACAGAAGGACCTTGACCGACTTGAACATTGGGTGCTATCTAACAAAATGAAATTCAACAGTGAAGAAAGCAAGGTTCTACATTTAGGCAAGAAAAATAAAATGTATATGTGGTACCTTGCTCAATAGTAGTGACTGTGAGAGGGATCTTGGAGTCATAGTGGACAACCATTTAAATATGAGCCAGCAGTGTGCTGCAGCTGACAAAAAAACCAACACAGTTCTAGGCTTCTCCCTTAACTTCATCTTTACACAGACATTCACTGTAAATTAGATAGTTTTTCTCCAGCTTTAAGTATCATGTTATAAGAACTTTTCAGAAAATTTTCAGACCATAATTAGGGAAGCATGTGCACCATATTTACCCTACTTTAACCAAGAAATGGTTTGGGGGGTTATACCATCCCATCACAAATGGATGATATTGGACTGAGAAAATAACCACAGAAACATTGCATTGACATCATGGTTCTAGAAAGCAAACATTATAGATTAGTACAATCAGCCAACATGTGATCAATTAAAAAGAAAGGGTAATTATGGAAGATGGAAAATCTGTAGAAAGAACTAGGCTGATCAAAGAAATAAATTTTCCCAAATATAAACTGGATTGAGAATTGCAATACACTATGTTCTGTCCAGTGCATTTAGAGAGATGGATATGAAATATTTCAACACTGTGGGAAGTACATGTTCTTTAAAGGTAAAGGTAAAGGTTCCCTTTGCACATATGTGCTGGTTGTTCCTACCTCTAGGGAGCGGTGCTCCTCTCCATTTCATAGCCGAAGAGCCGGCACTGTCCGAAGACATCTCTGTGGTCATGTGGTCGGCATGACTAAATGCTAAAGGTGCACCGAACGCTGTTACCTTCCCACCAAAGGTGGTCCCTATTTTTCTATTTGCATTTTTTATGTGCTTTCGAACTGCTAGGTTGGCAGAAGCTGGGACATTTAGACTTCAAAAAAACTAGGCCTTGAGGTTTCAACATCTCCACACAATTACTAGATGAAGACTAGGCAGATAGATCATCCACAGAATCCATGACATGATTTCAAGATTAGAGAAACAAAGACAATGCTCATAATTAGTCACTGTCAGACCAGTTTTTTTTTAAAAAAAGAAACTTGGTTACCCATGGCAGAATCCCTAATACTTTTCTTCAAGTGCCCTTCTTCACAAGATCTTGACTACTGCCCTATGAAAGTCCTTGTTTCGCAGGGTGTAAACGACAGAGTTGAGCAGTGGAGTGATCAATACGTAGAAGATTGAAATCTGTTTATCACGATCAGCAGCTGAGTCAGTCTTTGGAATTATGTACACCCAAAGCAAAGGGCCATAAAACATGGAGATCACAATAAGATGGGAGCCACAGGTAGAGAAAGCCTTGCGACGGCCACTGGATTTCATTTGTAAGACAGAATGAAGAATAAATCCATAGGAGGTCAATACAATAGAAAGGGGAACCAAAAGGAAAAATCCTCCTATACCAAAAATAATCACCTCGGCAATTCTGGTATCACCACATGCAAGTTTCAGCACCACTGGCATCTCACATATGAAGTTATTGATCCGATTGGGACCACAATAGTTTTGGCAAAGAAGGCAGACAATATAAATCACACAGACCAGAGGAGCTGTTATCCAGCATATTGAACTACACTGCAATTGGCAGCTCTTGTCCATGAGAACAGGGTAAAGTAAGGGACGGCAGATGGCTAGGTAGCGGTCATAGGCCATGACTCCAAACAGGAGAATCTCAACACCCCCTAAGGCCACTGCAATGTATATCTGGACCATGCAGAATGCTAAAGAAATGGCTCCATCTCCAGTCAGGAGCTGAGTTAACATTAGAGGCATAGTGGTAGTTACGTAACACATATCTACCCATGCAAGATGTGAGAGAAAATAATACATGGGTGTGTGAAGGTTTGAATCAACCTGCACCAATATGATGATCAGCAGGTTCCCCAAAACTGTAAGCAAGTAGATAATGAGAATGACCCCAAAGAGGAGAAGCTGAAATTTTCTGTGGCTGGTGAGTCCCAGCAGGATGAATTCCTTGACAGAAGTGATGTTCTTAGCTTCTGTCATGGCCTCCTGTCTGAGAAGAAGAAAAAAGACCTTTAGATCAACTCCCATTTTTAAATATGTAAATCTAGAAAAACCCAATGTTGACAACAGCTAACAGCTATTTTTTTATATCAGTGTAATGAAATGATTCCAGGAATTTCATGAGAGTGTTTTGATGCATGGAACAACAAAATTACTATCAGGTAGAAAAATATTCCTGCTTTTCCATTTTCGTATCAGTTTTCCTTTAGTTGAGACAAGAGAATTTGCTTTAGATGTCAGTTTAAAGAGGAAAAAAATCTTAAAAAGTTATTTTGAGTGAAGTTTGGTAGGGTTTTCATTTTTGCAATATATAGTTATTGTGAGTTTTTCTTAGTTGACAGAATCTTCTTTAACATCTATCATCATTTAAACTCAGATCAACTTGTTGTCTTCAGTTACTGCAGTACTGGCAGGCCAAGTGAAATAATATTAATTAATTGCTACTTTTGCCTTTTCACTTAAAAGTCCATATGAATTTTTGCATGTTTTGTCATTAGTACTAATTTATTCCATGATTTGTTCAGTAGAAATGCAAACTAAAAAAAAAAAAAATCCAAGGAATTTATTACCACTAGGTACATGTGCAAAAATTGCCCTCACTTGTAAAACTGCAAACATTTTCTCATGCTGGAAAACATATACAATACAATTCTGTTCTTGGTTTGCTACTATTGGGTAGAAATCAAAATAAAGAAATATGACTGGAAATTTCTTCAATGTATCTATTTCAAAATTGCTTGAATAATAATCCCAAATATGCCTTACATTTTCAGTAGCAAGTTAAGAACAAATACTTGCTAAAAGAAATGTTCCTTTAGAGTCTTTCAAAAGGGAATAAAATAAAATACCTCTTTTGCATCATCGATTATTATTTGAATTTAGGAAATAAGTTAGATCTTGCCCATATCATATTTATTTTTCAGGGGTTTGGAGTAGAAGACCTCCAAGATCCCATCCAACTCTATTATTCTTTATCCTATTATTTTTGTTGTCAGATTATACAGAGATTTCCTGTCAGGGAAGAATCTTTCCAAAAGCAAACATCATAGAAATACTCAAAATGCACCAGCAACGTTTATTCTGAATTTGAATAAAGATGTTAAAACATGTTAGAACATACCTATATTAAACTAAACTGCTACTAATACACATTAATTTTCTGGGAAAACAAAGATGATCTCATCAGATTTGGCGCCTACATTACCTTCTTTGGACTAGGAAGCTAAGCAAAATTCTTGGTTAGTTCTTGGATTACAGATGACAAAGGATTTCCAGAGCTGCAGTTTTTCTCCAATGACAGAGGAGAACTTTACTTTCCTTCCTTTCCAAGATCTTCCACATCCATTAAGAAAAACCGAAGCGTGTTAACAGCTTTTACAAGAGCTCAGCAAGGTGGAAGATGATCCACTTTCACTTCTATGAAAGCCAGGTGTTGTATACCTATTCAGGAATTTGCAGGTATATCATGGGAAAACCTTCAAAAACTTTCACAGGGAGTGTCCTAGTAAAAAAATTTAAGAATTGTTTTAGAAGGAGCTCAGTAAGTTCATCAACACTAAGAACATCTCAGTTCTCATGACAATAATATACTCTCTGAAGATGTCTTGTAATTATGTAGAATTTATGAGCACAAGCACATCACTAAGGGATTCTGCATATTATCACTGGGAACACAAGACTTTTTTGTCTCTTCTGCTCAAAATCTCTCTTGAAAGGAAATTGCTAAGAGATCACGAATCCAATGAAATTACTCTAGTTCCTTTGGTCAGTTCCCATAAATTGTTCCTGCTTTGTTGCTCTTCATCTTGACCTCTTATGTATCTCCAAAATGAAACTCTTATTTGAATAGATCAACAGAAGTTACAATAAGGAATACCTAACGTTCCCTGTCCATGTCCATTATCAAAAACAAAACAAAAAATAATAATATTCCCAGAACTAACATTCAAAAATGATTTTAAAGAAAGTCTAATTATTAAAAGGAAAAGCAGGAGCAAACCATTTTGATGTTTTTCCTAAGAAATATGTCATGGATATATTTTTCCAACTCTGTGTGTGCCCCCATGTTTATTATAGAAAATACATAGGATCACAGGACTGGAAGGGACCGCAAAGGTTTTCTAGACCAACCCCCTGCTCAAGGCAACAGTTTTACACCATCCCATTCAAATGGCTATCCAATCTATTCTTGAAAACTTCTAGTGACCCACAACCCCAGAGGCAAATTATTCCAAATATCAGCCTCCGCTTTTGCTGCTTTGGCTGCCATAGGAACCGGGAGGGGGGGAGAAGTAGGGAGCTTGGGGGGAAGCATGCTGGAGGAGGGGCGTGGCTTCAGAAGAAATGAAACTGAATCCTTGGAGTGGCTATCGGTAACCGTCGTGGCATTCCTGATTGATGACGCTGCCAGACGTGCTTCCACCTGACCCTGGAAGACCTTTGGATTGGATGATTTATGATGGACAGTGGGAGGGGATGCTTTCTATATGCACTTTTTGCGCCTATTGTTTTAATTTCAGCTTAGCCGTGGTTGCATTCATTTAATTTCTAGTAAAAGTACCTGTTTCTATAAATCATGGAGTCTGGGTCATTCTTTCCTGGATTTTGAAGGAAGCACACCTGACATTAAGCTGAAATTAAAGCAATCAGAAGCTCTCATTGTCAAAAAAAATTGTCCTTACTTCAAGGTTTGTTCTCCCTTTGACAAGCTTCTCCCTTTGACAAGCTTCCATCCATTACTTCTTCTCCTGCCCTTTGGTGCCCTAGAGAAGAAGACAATCCTCCCTTCTTTGTGACAACTCCTCAAGTATTGGAATACAGTGATCATGTCCCCACTAATTCTTCTCTTTTACAGGCTAAACCTACCAAGCTCCCTCAACTGTTCACCACACGATTTAACTTCAGACCCTCAGTGGCTCTTTTCTATACACTTTCTGAGATCTCAGCATCTGTTTTTGTTCTATGGTGACCAGAACGGGATGCAGTATTCCAAACGTGGACTCACCAGTGTGGTGTAAAGTGGTACTAACAGTTCTTATTGTCTTCCTTTTGTGTAAAAACAGATGTAAAGAAGGAATTCAACAGTTCTGCTTTTCCCTTGCTGTCTATCGCCATTTTCTCCTATTAGTGAAACTATTGTTTCCTTGATTTTCTTCTTGTTCTTTACATATTGAAAGAAACATTATTGTTGTTGTTGTTGTTGTTGTTATCTTTATTCATTAAATATGAAACTCAGTCAACTGAACATTCAAAAATGCATCACAAATACCATTGACTGGTGCTAATGGTTGATATGGGTTGCTGCCAGCGTCCTAGGTATCAACCAAGGACCTTCTTAAGATGTATGATGTTCCAAGTAGTGCAGTTTTTTGCAGTTCCGCTGGTGTTATTGCAGGAAGCTGCAATTTGCTGATGTACCTTATAAAATTCTTAGACATGGTACCAAGTGCCCCAATGACAATGTGTATCACTGTTACATGTTTCATCCATAGCCATGTAGTTTCGATGGCCAGGTCGCGATATTTCATGATTTTTTCCAGTTCTTTTTCTTCGACTCTGGCATCTCCTGGCACCACGATGTCAATAAATTGTACATTTTGGCATTCGACAACTGTGATATCTGGCATGTTGTGTTCCAAGTGACGATCCGTCTGTATTCGAAAGTCCCACAAAATCATCACCTTCTCATTTTCTATAACTTTTTCCACTTTATGTTCTCATGACTTTTTGGATACAGGAAAGTTGTATTTTTTACATAATGACCAGTGGATTAATTTAGCAACTTGGTCGTGACTAGCTTTGTAATCAGTTTGTGCGATTTTGCTGCATTCGCATATTAAATGGAAAACAGTTTCAACTTTGTTGTTGCAAAGTCGACAGTTTGGATTGTCAGTGGATTTTTGTATCTTTGCTTTCATGGCATTAGTTTGTAGTGCTTGTTCTTGAGCAGCGAGTATTAAACCTTCCATTTCTTTCTTGATGGTTCCCATCTTAAGCCATGCCCATGTAAAGTTGTCATCAAATTTTTGTTCAATGTTTTTCAAGTGTTGACCATGCGAAGCTTTGGTTTTCCATCTATTTAATCTGTCATCCAGCTGTTTTTCCTTATATTCTGTCTTTGTTTCTGTTGTTTTTATATGTTCTCCGTTTTCACAGCCTAGAGCAATGTTTCTGTACTTTGGTTCACATAATCATTCAAACTTCGTTTTTCTTCTTCTACAGTTTGATGGATTTGCAATAGTCCTCTGCCCCCTATTTTTTTTGGCAGATACAACCTGTCGATGTCACTTCGTGGATGTAAAGCATGGTACATATTCAAAAGTTTGTGTGTTTTCTGGTCCAAGTTTTTCAGTTCAGCCAAAGTCTGAACTGATCGTTCACACCCTTTTAGGTAGCTCAAATCCTTCCCTCATCCTCCTCTGGATGAGTTCAGTGTGCATTGCTCATGTTAGACCCAGGATCGTTTGGAAGAGAGGCTACATTTGAAAAGACATGAAGACGGGCCACCCTATTTTGGTGGAGAGAGAGGTGTTGATTGGATTTATTTCCTAGGATGGAAGCTTTCTATGTTTCAAAGGTCAGGTGAGCCAACCTGCGAGAAGAGGCCGGGCAAGGAGAGGAGTGGCTGGGAGAGGAGGGGTGAGGAATGCTATTCGGCCAGTTCACTGAACTGCACAAAAGTTAGCTACCGGTTCTGAGGAACCAGTGCGAGCCGGCAGAATCCCATCACTGCTTTTGAGGGAATTGTTTGTGGAGTGCCAGGCTTCGATGAACTCACGAGCATGGTGGGTGGTAGCGTGGCCAATGATTTTTTAATTACTCCAATCGAACTGCTGCTGCTTAGTGTCAATGTGAGTAAAGATTAAGAATTTGGGATCATGGCATTTTTTCTGGTTTTTAATTGATGTGATGATTGAACATTCAAGTATTACAGAAATACTTTCAAGAAGGTTTTCATCCCTAGCGTTGTGAATTTCTATGGAGATATAGTAATTCCTAACATACAATGCAATTCCCCCATTCCTTTCTTTTGTTGTTCCATCCCACCAAGTTTCACTAATAGCTACAATATCATACTTGCCCTCATATACTAGAATTCCAAGCTCTCCCTGTTTGTTCCCCCGTGCTGCTACAACTAATATACAGGCATTTGAACCCTTTATAGTTGTCCTAGTTTTGTTTCCTGTATCTCCTGCTGTGTGAGAGAGAGGGGGTGGGAGAGTTTTTTTGTTATTTCATTTAATAATTTTTTTAAAAAAACCTCTGGCTCTGAAAACTGGCCTTGGGCCCTGACGGGGGCATGTTATGTTGAAGGTGGTTGACAGGATAAAAGTGAAGACTCCACCTCTGTAGCATCTAACCTCTTGGTTCTTAGTACTATTTAGTTGTTGCTACTTTTAATTGTTTTCATTATTATCACTTCATCATTTACTAAGCCTCCAAGGGATTCTTCAACAGTGAGATAAGTTTAATAAACCAATTAATTAATGATCTTGGCGGGTATTATGGAGACCTGGTTGGGCCCGGAGGGAGGGGTCCCTCTGGTTGAGATGTGCCCACCAGGCTTCAGAGCATTCCATCAGCCGAGGGCCCAGGGGAGGGGCGGGGGGGTGGCGGTTATTATTAACGAAGGTCTTAGTCCGAGGGAGACCACTGTGCCACAGATTGCCGGATGTGAATCCCTCTTTGTGAGATGGGGTCATGGGGTTCAGATGGGCTTGTTGCTTGCATACCTGGCTCCCTGCCACGCGGCAACGGCCCTGTCCGAGCTCCTCGACGTGATAGCCATGGTGGCAGTTGATACACCCAGGCTTATGGTCATGGGTGATTTCAACTTGCCGTCCATCGGTGAAACGTCTGAGACGGCTCGGGAGTTCATGGCTTCCATGACGGCCATGGACCTGACCCAACTAGTTCATGGACCCACCCACGGGGGGGGGACACACTCTGGACTTGATTTTTGTCTCTGGCCAGTGGTTGAGTGATCTTATTATAGGGATATAGACATGGAACCCTTGTCATGGTCAGATCACTCGCTCCTTCGCCTGGACCTTCGAACCGCTACACCCCGCTGCAGGGAGGCGGAGCCAATAAGATGGGTCCGCCCCAGGCGCCTGATGGATCCTGATAGGTTCCATATGGAGCTTGGGCCATTTCCTGAGGATCTAGCACATGACTCGGCTGAGGACCTGGTAGCCGCCTGGGATCAGGCGGCTGGTGGGGCCTTGGACCAAGTCGTGCCTTTGCAGCCTCTGACCCGGTGCCGATCCCGCGCAGCTCCTTGGTTTACTGAGGAGCTGAGGGAAATGAAGCGCCGGAAAAGACGCCTGGAGAGCAGTTGGAGGGCCAGTCTTGCTGAATCTGATCGAACACTGGTAAGGTCGCATATTAAGACCTACCTAGTGGCGATAAAGACGGCAAAGTTTAATTACTTTTCCGCCTCTATTGCATCATCAGGGAATCATCCAGCTGCCCTGTTTAGGGTGACCCGCTCCCTGCTCCATCCGGGAGTGCGGGAGGATCCCCTGGAAGGCAGGGCGGAGGATTTCGGACAATACCTGTATGACAAAATCGCTCAGATCCGGGGGGATTTGGACTCTGACTGGGTAGATCAGGGCAGGGTGATGAGGAATAGTCTTGAGAATGTTATCTGGGAGGAGTTTGATGCTGTGACTCCCGATGATGTGAACAGGATTTTGGGGAGACTTAGTATGGCCACATGTTTACTGGACCCGTGTCCCTCCTGGTTGGTACTGGCTCCCCGGGAGGTTACACGAGGCTGGCTCCAGGGTGTTATCAATGCTTCATTTAGTGAGGGTTACTTCCCTGCTGCCTTGAAAGAGGCGGCGGTGAGGCCTCTCCTCAAGAAGCCATCCCTGGATCCGGCAATATTTGCCAACTATCGTCCTGTCTCCAACCTTCGCTTCATGGCGAAGGTTGTTGAGAGTGTGGTTGCGCGACAGTTTCCACAATTCCTGGAGGAAACATCTTATCTAGATCCGTTCCAGTCGGGTTTCAGGTCTGGGCACAGTATGGAAACGGCATTGGTCGCGTTGGTTGATGATCTCTGGAGGGCTCGGGACAGGGGTTGCTCCTCTGTTCTGGTCCTGTTAGACTTCTCAGTGGCTTTTGATACCATCGACCATGGTATCATGCTGCACTGGCTGGAAGAGTTGGGGGTGGGAGGCACCGTATTGTGGTGGTTCTCCTCCTTTCTCTCCGACCGGTCGCAGTTTGTGTTGGCAGGGGGGCAGAGGTCGACCTCGAGGCCTCTCGTCTGTGGAGTGCCACAGGGATCGGTCCTCTCGCCCCTTCTGTTCAACATTTATGTGAAGCCGCTGGGCGAGATCATCCGTGGCTTCGGGGTGAGATACCATCAGTACGCTGATGACACCCAGCTGTACATCTCCACCCCAGGCCACCCCAACGATGCCCTTGAAGTGATGTCTCAGTGCCTGGAGGCTGTGCGGATCTGGATGGGGAGGAACAGGCTCAAGCTCAACCCTTCCAAGACTGAGTGGCTGTGGCTCCCGGCATCCCGATATAGTCAGTTGACTCCATCACTGACTATTGGGGGCGAGTCCTTGGCCCCCATAGAAAGGGCTCACAATCTGGGAGTCCTCCTGGATATGCAGCTGTCCTTGGAGGAACATCTGACGGCTGTAACCAGGGGGACCTTTTATCAGGTTCGCCTGATTCGCCAGTTGCAGCCCTTTCTTGATCGGGATTCCCTGTGCACAGTCACTCACGCCCTCGTCACCTCTCGCCTTGACTACTGCAATGCTCTCTACATGGGACTCCCTTTGAGGGGCACCCGGAGGCTCCAGCTGGTCCAGAACGCAGCAGCGTGGGTAGTGATGGGAGCAGCATGGCGCTCCCATGTAACACCGCTCCTGCGTGAGCTGCACTGGCTCCCGGTGGTCTTCCGGGTGCACTTCAAGGTGTTGGTTATCACCTTTAAAGCGCTCCATGGCATAGGGCCTAGCTATCTTCAAGACCGCCTGCTGCTACCGACGACCTCCCAGCGACCTGTGCGCTCCCACAGAGAGGGCCTCCTCAGGGTGCCATCAGCCAAACAATGTAGGCTGGTGACCCCCAGGGGGAGAGCCTTCTCTGTGGGGGCACCTCCCCTCTGGAATCAGCTGCCCCCAGAGATAAGGAGAATCCAAGACCTCAGTGCCTTCCACCGTGCCCTTAAAACCCACTTTTTCCAGCAAGCCGGGCTGGCTTAGGAAGAATTTTTTTTTTAATTTTTAAATGTTTAATTGGTTTGTGGTTTTTTAAATTTTGGGCCAAATTTATATAGATTTTAATTGTTTTTAATATTTGTATTTCATGTTTTTAATTCTGGCTGTGCACCACCCTGAGTCCTCAGGGAGAAGGGCAGTATATAAATTGAAAAATAAAATAAAATAAAAATAAACAAATCCAACCACTTTTCTTCAGTCAGGCCCTTAAATCTGCTACACTGCAGAACTGTGAAATTGTGTGTCAACCTGCTCCAATTTTATGATCAGTAAGTTCCCCAAAAGTATAAGTAGATGAAAAAGAAAAAAAGTTGGATTTTTCAGAAGCCGATGAATCCCAGCAAGATGAATTCCTTAACAGTGATATTGTCAACTCGCGAAGCTTTCCTGGCCTGCTCCTGAGTTGCCGTATGCAGGGGGATGGGGAATCAAGCCTCGTAGCTGCATCAAGGAATATGCACCTCAGTCAAAAGAAAACACTTCCTAGCCAGCCAAAGTCAAGGTCATCTCCACAGAAACCAGCAATGACCAGAGGGAGTGACTTCTATGACCTGTGAAATTGCTTCATTGGGGAATATGACTGACGACACACCTTGGGGGGAGGGGGAAACAGGGTCAGAGGCAAGGCGCGAATTGAGTGAGGTCAGAGCTAGCTTCACTTAGTCCTTGCCAACATGACTCTCCTAATAAACATCTGGATTTTTCTTGAAGCTTTGCTTGAGGCTCCTGCTTTTATTAGGGCATTGTTCAGAACCCTGACAGATATTCTCAACTCGCAACCTGGCCTCCTAGCTGAAGAAAAGGAACAAAAATAACAAGAGGCAATTTATTGGAAATTAGACTAGTTTTTTCCCATTCTGAATAATATAATGTGCCCTCAAGGCAGAGGTGGGTTTCAGTAGGTTCTGACCAGTTCTGGAGAATCGGTAGCTGAAATTTTGAGTAGTTCAGAGAACCAGTAAATACCACCTATGACTGGCCCCGGCCCCATCTATTCTCTGCCTCCCAAGTTAATCGGGAGGAAATGAGGATTTTGCAGTAACCTTCCCCTGGAGAGGGGTGGGGATGGAGATTTTACAGTATCCTTTCCCCGCCATGCCCACCAAGCCACACCCACAGAACTGGTAGTAAAAAAAATTGAAACCCATCACTGCCTCAAAGTCATCAAAAGCTGCTCTCCTTCTTCAGATGAGATCAAGATTAAGAGAAGAATACATGGTTTATTCCAGGGATGTCAAACTCAAGGACCACACACCGGATTTGGCCCATGGGGTGCTTAGATCTGGCCTGCGGGGTCACCCTGGAAACAGCAAAGGATCAGCCCGTGGTGCCTCTGCCAGTGAAAATGGAGAGCTTGAACAGCAGCAGCAGCCTCAAGGAGGCACCCCCTCAGGGAAACGGGCTGAGCTATGGGGTCCCAGCGCCCTGGGAACTCAAGGGCTAGACTGGGCACTTGCCCTCCACTGCCTAGGTCTCTGAACAGCCTGTACCGCTATCCAAGAGTCCTGTGCATGGCCTGAGAGGGACAGGGAGCTCCTCTGGAAGACAAGAGTTTGGCGCTCTCCCTGGTCTTGCCTTCCTCCGCTGGAGGCAATGGATTCCCCACGGCCCCATCCGGGCCACTACAGGTTCCCCTGACACAAGTGACAGTGAGGTGGCCACACCAACCACAGCCACACCCATCATGGCCATGCCCACCATGGCCATGCCCATCCAGCCCCCCGAGGTCAAACGCAACCCTGATGCGGCCCTCAATGAAATCAAGTTTGACACTTTTGGTTTATTCCATGACTGGACATAGGGATTTTCTTGTACTTCTTTTATTGGGTTGTTTGTTGCTTATCAGTGTTATTACAATGTGATGCTTTACAAATGATTTTCAATAAGGGTAGATTTTTTTCCCCATTTAATTCCATATGATCCTGAATTTAAAGACATATGATTAAAGAAAAAGATCTCAAAATTTAAACCAATAAATCTTTCCAAATATTTGCTAGATTCAGAATACATTCTATACACTATGCTCTGTCCAGTACATTGAGACAAATTTCTACAAAATTTCGATACCACGAATGGTGCATATTCTTCAGATTCCAAGAGAACTAGGCTTTGAGGTTTCAACATCTCAATATAATTACTGCATATAGACTAGGCAAAATATATCCACAGAATTCATGATTTAGTTCCAAAGTCAGAAAAATACAGACTTTCAAAGCATTGTCAAGTAATACTCCTAATCAGCCACAATTAGACCATCAGGGCATTAGATTAGATTAGATTAGATTAGATTAGATTAGATTAGATTAGATTAGATTAGATTAGATTAGATTAGATTAGATTTCTTTATTGGCCAAGTGTGATTGGACACACAAGGAATTTGTCTTTGGTACATATGCTCTCAGTGTACATAAAAAGAAAAGATACATTCGTTACGAATCATAAGGTACAACACTTAATGATAGTCATAGGGTACAAATAAGCAGTCAAATCACACTAGGAAACAATCAATATAAATTGTAAGGATACAGCAATAAGTTACAGTCGTACAGTGGGAGGAGATGGGTGATAGGAACAATGAGAAGATTAATAGTAATGCAGATTTAATGAATAGTTTGAGGGTGTTGAGGGAATTATTTGTTTAGTAGAGTTTAGCATTCGGGAAAAAACTGTTCTTGTGTCTAGTTGTTCTGGTGTGCAGTGCTCTATAGCATCATTTTGAGGGTAGGAGTTGAAACAATTTATGTCCAGCGTGCGAGGGGGTCTGTAAATATTTTCACAGCCCTCTTTTTGATTCGTGTACTATACAGGTCCTCAATGGAAGGCAGGTTGCTAGTAATTGTTTTTTCTGCAGTTCTAATTATCCTCTGAAGTCCATGTCTGTCTTGTTGGGTTCCAGAACCAAACCAGGCAGTTATAGAGGTGCAGATGACAGACTCAATAATTCCTCTGTAGAACTGAATCAGCAGCTCCTTGGGCAGTTTGAGCTTCCTGAGTTGGCGCAGAAAGAACATTCTTTGTTGTGCTTTTTTGATGACATTTTTTATGTTAGGTGTCCATTTTAGGTCTTGAGATATGATAGAACCTAGAAATTTGAAGGTCTCTATTGTTGATCCTGTGTTGTCTAGTATTGTAAGAGGTGGAAGTATAGAAAGTCTAAAGTCTACCACCATTTCTATGGTTTTGAGTGTGTTCAATTCCAGATTGTTTCAGTTGCACCACCACTTCTTTCTTTTTAAAGACAGAAGATTAACCATGAGTTAAGGGTCTTGTTCAAAGTCCCTTCTTTACAAGATCTTGGCTACTGCGTTATGGATGTCCTTATTTCTCAGAGTGTAAATGATAGAGTTGAGCAGAGGAGTGATCACAATGTAGAAGATGGCCATTTGTTTATCCTGATCTGAAGCTGAATCAGTCTTCGGAAGGAGGTACATGCAGAATAAAGGGCCATAAAATAAGGAGACCACGAGGAAATGGGAGCCACAGGTAGAGAAAGCCTTGTGTCGCCCGGTGTTTGATTTCATTTGTAATACAGTCCGAAGAATAAATCCATAAGAGGTCAATACAATAGAAAGGGGAACCAAAAAGAAAAATGCTCCTATAGAAAAATAAATGGCCTCAGCGATTCTGGCATCACCACATGCGAGTTTCAGCACCACTGGCAACTCACATGTGAAATGGTTGATTTGATTGGGGCCACAATAGTTTTGAAAAGCAGTACAGACAACACAAATCACACAGGCCAGAGGACCTGTTATCCAGCATGCAGAAGTGAAGTGCAACTGGTAGAGCTTGCTCATCACAACAGGATAAACTAAAGGACGGCAGATGGCCAGGTAGCGGTCATAAGCCATGACCCCCAACAGGAGAAGCTCAATAGCACCTAAAGACAATGAAAGGTACATCTGGATTATACAGAGGGTGAAAGAAATGGTTCCATCTCCAGTCAGGAGCTGAGTCAACATGAGAGGCATGGTGCTGGTAACATAACAGATATCTACCCCTGCAAGATGAGAAAGAAAATAATACATGGGTGTATTGAGTCTTAAATCAACCTGCACCAACACGATGATCAATGTGTTCCCCAATACTGTAAGCAAGTAGATGATGAGAATGACTCCAAAGAGGAGAAGTTGCATGTTTCTGTGGCTACTGAGTCCCAGCAGGATGAATTCCTTGACAGAGGTGAAGTTCTCAGCTTGTATCATGGTCTCCTCTCTGAGGAGAAGGAAAAAGGATGAGAGATTTAGAAAAGAATTAGATCAACTCCCATTTTTAAATAGGTAAATACGGGGGAGGGGGGGCAGGGAGATGACAACCAGCAGCCATTTCTCATATCACAGGAATGAAATTATTCCAAGAAAAAGTACTTATCAACATTGGAAGATAAGTGGACTTTGATGCAGGGAACATCCAAATTACTATAAAGAGGAAAAAAATCTAAAAAATCTATATAAGGTAAAATCTTGGGTGTTATTTTTCAATCTGTAGCTAGTGTGTGTGTGTGTGTGTGTGTGTGTGTGTGTGTGTGTGTGTGTGAATGCGTGTGTTTAATTCTCAGTTGATAGACTGTACTTTTGCATTCATTATGATACTAAATATTTAACCTTACGGTAACCGTTTTTTTCAGTTAATACAATCTTGGCAAAGAAATAAAGGGGATAAAACAGCAACAATTGAGAGCCTTGGTGGTGCAGTGGACTAAAGTGCTGTTAAGTAGCACTTAGCTGCCAGCTGCCTGCAATTACTGCGAGTTCAAATCTCACCAGGCTCAAGGTTGACTCAGCCTTCCATCCTTTCAAAGGTGACAAAAGCGTAAATGTAAAATGTTAGGTGGGTTTGTAGGTGGTAGGTTTTTTGTTTGTCTTTGTATTGTATTGTCTTTATATCTGTGTTTATATTTTAATAATAAAAAAAATTAAATTAAAAAGGTAGGTAAAATGAGGACCTGGATTGTGGGGACAATAAGCTGACTTTGTATAAAAAGAACACCACTTAGAGGGGGCCAAAGCCCTACTAAGCAGATATGTACAAAAGTATGATGGCTATTGCTTAATGCATTGTAAGCTGCCCTGAGTCTCCGGAGAAGGGCGGCATATAAATCGAACCAATAAATAAATTAATAAATAAATAAACAATTGAAATAGCTTTGGTTAATTATCTATTTTTGACAATTGACTTAAATTACACTAAATGAACCTTTGCAAGCTTCACTACTAATAATTTATTCAGTTATTTCTTCTGTAGCAATGCAAACTAAAAAAATCAAATTGTTTGTTAGAACTAGGTAATTGTCCCAAAATTGTCCCAGCTTCAGAAACTGCAAACATTTTCCCATGCTGGAAAATATACAATTCTATTATTGGTTTGCTACTCATAGGTGGGGATCAAAATTAAGAACTATAGTTGGGAGTTTCCTCAAGGGTTCTAGTTCAAGATAGCTTGAATAATAATCTCAAATATTTTCAGTAACAAGTAAGAAGAAATATGTCTTTAAAGAAAAGTTTCTCTAGAGCAGTGGTTCCCAATGTGGGGCCCACGCCCCACAGAGGTGATATTTTATTTTTAATAGGAGCAATTGGAACCATGTTTAAACCAAGTTAATGGCCTTTTAGGCTTCCTCCGTGTGAGTAGGAGTTCATTTTTTGAATAGTAAGAATTATATGTCACGGGGGGGGGGGCATCAGAATTTTAGAGATGCTTAGATGGGGCACGACCAAAAAAAGGTTGGGAACCACTCAGGGGTGGGTTCTACTTACCTTTACGATGGTTCGCAATGGGAGCCCACAGATCATCAATTATGATATCCGGGCAGGTGGGCAGAACCGGGAGCAACCTATCACTGGAACCACTTTTTCCAAAAGAAATAAAACAACATAAATATGCTGCATCTCCAAAAAATTATTCACATTAGGAAACAATTTGAACATGCTCATTTTTTTTTTAATTTGATTTATATGCCGCCCTTCTCCAAAGACTCAGAGCGGCTTACAATGTGCTCAGCAATAGCCTTCATCCTTTTGTATATTTATACAAAGTCAGCTTATTGCCCCCACAACTGGGTCCTCAATTTACCTACCTTAGAAAGGATGGAAGGCTGAGTCAACCTTGAGCCTTGGCGAGATTCGAACCCTGCAGTAATTGCAGGCAGCTGGTCTTAATACCAGCTTAATAACAGGGTGCCTTAAACCCCTGTACTACCAAGGCTCTTATTAACATTTATTAATATTAACATTTATTTGGTCTAGTAGCACAGATTATTTTCCCTGGGAAACCAGGTTTATCTCAAACGACTTTGGTTGTGAGAATGTACAGAAATTTCCATTCAGAGATGTTCAGTGAAGAAACCTTCTAAAAGTAAATATAGTAAAAAAATATTCAAATTGCTTAACAATGTCTGCTTTGAATTTGAATAAGAAAGTTAGAATATACCCATATTAAACTTAATCTGGTATACTAATACAGAATAGTTTCTTGGGAGAACACAGATGATCTCAGCAGATTCAGGATCTGGATAATCTTCTTTAGACTTGAAGGCAAAAGCAAAGTTGGGTATGGTTAGTACTTGGACTAGAGATGACCAGAGATCTGCAGAGATCCAAATTATCTTTGTTTCTCAAAAGGCAAAAGACAACTTTCTCTTTCTTCTTTCTGAAGATGTTCTTCACCTGAAAATGTTCCTCATCTATCAAGAGCCAAGAATATTACCAGCTTTTACTGCAGCAAGTGTCCAATAAGGTGGAAGATAATCCATTTGCTTTCTATGGAAGCCAGATATTGTGCACTATTCAGGAGGCTGTGGATCTCTCATGGAAGATGTTGCATACTGAGTTACGTTAACGGCGGCCCCTTCAGGATTTATTAGAAGATCCTACACAAATTGCCACAGAAGATTTCTTAATGAAGAAATTAAAGAATTCTATTTAGAGATGCTCAGCAGTTCATTAACAGAAGGGCTATATGAATTCTCATGGAAAAGGTATATACTTTCTGAAGATGTTTTGTAATTTATTTATAATTTATGAGCGTCTTCACACCGCTAAGGGATTCTGCATATGATCATTGGGAATACAGAAGTTTCTTGGCTTTTCCTTCTCCTCAAAATTTCTGTTCAAAGGAAATTGTATGAGATCATGATTCTGATGAAATTGTTCTAGCCCCTTTCATCATTTCTAATAAATTGTTTGTGTTGTGTTGCTCTTCATCTTGACCTCTTGGGTATCTCAAAAACTTAATTGAAGAGAGACCATTATTTGAACATATCAACAGAACTTATAATAATTAATACCCAACACTTTTTTAAAGATTAATTAACTTGTTTAATTAAAGATTAAAAGAACTTCTTCCATTCAAAAGTGATTGTATAGAGAGAGTGATTATTAAAATAAATAGAAGAGGAAACCATTTCTGTACTTTTCCTAAGAAATAGGACATGATGATGTCTCCTGGTCTTGAATTCAGCTCAGGAGAAATGTGTGTCCAAGTATGTATGTGCCCAGTGGTGGAATTCAATTTTTTTAACAACCGGTTCTGTGGAGTGGCTTGGGGTGTGGCTAGGTGGGCGTGGCTAGGTGGTCATGTGGCTGGGTGGGCATAGCTAGGTGGTCATATGATTGAGTGGGTGTGGCTAGGTGGTCATGTGACTGGGTGGGCGTGGCTAGGTGGCCATGTGACCAGGTGGGCATGGCTAGGTGACCATGTGACTGGTTGGGTGTGGCCAACTCGACCGACATCACTTCTTTGCCCTAATGAGAGTTTTAAGTATAAAAAAAGATATCATATACCAAAATATTATAATATTAGTTTATTATAAAAAAGGTACACAAAACTAGATTGTTACAAGAGTTTTAAAATATTAATGAAAAACTATTAAATACTTAACAAAAAACAATAAAACTTATCTAAGGTATTGCCAAATCGCAGTTTTATTGGCTTCCTCAATTGCCCCTTTTTTCACTTTCACATGAGGATCATCAGCACTGTGATTTGCTCTCAGCCATTCCTTAACTACAGGAATAGGATCCCATTCCTCTAGGGTAGGCCAATTAAATTAATGGTCATTAAGTTGGTTATATTAGAAACACTTAGGCGACTTCTGCTCTCTGAACATATGATGTTCATTTGTGAAAACCCCTTTCCGCTTCTGCTGAACTTACAGCAATTGTTCTGACAATAGCTTTTGCTTTTTTAGTATTGTCAGGAATTGCATATTTCTCCGAATCTTTCAAAAATATTTCAAAATTTTTGAAAAATCTTTCAAAATTTTCTATAAAATCCCTATAATCATTGATATTAATTTTGTAATTAAAAATGTCACTAAATGCATCCAATTCTTTTTCAGCTGCTATTACTTTCTTCAGTAATCTGGCTCCAAAAAATTTAGAAATTGTAATTTATTTGTGTCTTGAGATTGGCTACCTGTTTTTAAATGTTCACAATCCATTAGTCTTTTCTTCAAATTTGTTATGATGCTTTCTAAAAGTCTTTCCTGAGGAAGGCTAACAAATCGATGATTTTCAACAAATTTTATATCTTTGAAGGTTTCTGAAGTAATCAATCCATCCATCAACTTTTTGTTTGTATGCACCCTTTTCCTTTCTAAGCATTTAAAATGCTGTAATTGATCTTATCACCAATTTTTCAGCCTTTATGATGTCTGTAGTTCTTGTTTGCAGTCCATTTGAAAGAACTTGCTTTATTTCTTTTATGGAGTCATCTAAAATAAGTTGGAGATGATGGTTTAAGCCAGTGGTTCTCAACTTTCCTAATGCCGCGACCCTTTAATACAGTTCCTCATGTTGTAGTGACCCCCAACCAGGGGTGGGTTCTAAATTTTTTTACTACCAGTTCTGTGGGCGTGGCTTATTTTGTGGGCGTGGCTTGGAGGTCATGTGGCTGGGTGGGCATGGCTAGCTGGTCATGTGACCGGGTGGCCATGGCTATGTGTATAGGGACTACTCAGAGGGCTGAAAAAAGTCATTTCTGACAGGTCCTCGGACTTTTGACTGGTCCTCACACTTATGACCATCCTCACATTTATGCCTGTGCAGCATTCTTAACAACCGTGTCACTCATTTCACAACTGCTTCTCTTCACCATGGTGACAAGATAGGGCAAAAACGTAAATTGTGAGGACAGTCGTAAGTTTGAGGACTGGTCAAAAGTGCGAGGACCAGTCAAAAATAACTTTTTCAGCCCTCTGAGTAGTCCATATGCATAAAAGGATACAGCAATAGAGAGGGATGAAGGAAGGGAAGGGAAATTAGAGTAGGAGTGAGAGGAAGAGAGGAAGAGAGGAGGAGAAGGAGAAAGGAAGAGGAAGTAGGGAGAAGAAGAAGAGGGGGGGAAGAGAAATTAAAAAGGAAAGAAAAGACAGAGGTGGTAGGTTTGAGGAGAAAGATTGCTGTACAATAAAAAAGATGAAAGGGAAGAAAGCCAACCCCAAACAAATATAAAGATATTAAGATAAAGAATGAATTGTTAAACTTTAAAGAATAAAAGAGAACAAATATGAATAAATAGCAATAATTAGAAACACACATACAAACGTACAACGTATTTTCTTTGAACAGAGTATTTGGCCGGTTCACAAATTTAAACAGTTGTAGGAGGTTAGCACCCACCCCTTTCCTAGAAGAATGAAATATTTTGGGAAATATTAAAAAGGCAGAATATTATATTTCCCTGGATGAGAAATGGAGAAGCATATTTTACAGACAAAGCAGCTCCCACCTTCCTGCCCCCCACCCTTTGTTAATGGCCAGAGGCAGAAAGTCAATCCTTTGTCAAAGGACATTTGCAACACAATAGCGACAGAAACTAACACAATGGGTCCCATCTAGCAACCGAAACTCACCACACGTGACCTAGGAAGCATGTGACCTGGGAAGCATGTGACCATCAGCCAGCAAGGCTAGCTAAGACCCCCACTCCCTGGGAGTCTGACAACCAATCAGGATACTCTTTCGGGGCCCCAAGAAATGCAAAGCCAGAGAGAGCATAAAAATCCGAGGATTTACTGTATCTGCCCCTTTTCTGTTCAGGAACTCAAGCCATGTGATCCTGTCCACCATTAAACCATCTTTCCAAGCAGTCTCCATGTTTCCAGTGTCTTTTTCCTCACTTGGAGCAGAACCCAGAAGGATATTTCTTCCAACACAGTGTTTAGTCATTTCAATTAAATTTACAATTTCTATATTTCCTTTTTACCATATTTATTCCTCATCTATTTTTTTTAAAAAAACCAATATTATCCTTCATCCTCATCTCTAATCTTAATCAAATTCAATTTTTCCCTTCTATTCTGTATTATACCCCTTCCCATTGTCATCTATTTTTATATCCATCCTTACATTGGTTAATTATGTAATTATGTAATACAGTTGTTTAATACAAATTCAACATTTTAATATAAATTAGTTATATAACTATTTTTGTATATTAATCAATATTATTATTATTATTATTATTATTATTATTATTATTATTATTATTATTATTATTATTATTTTATTTCTATACCGCCCTTCTCAGGACTCAGGGCGGTGTACAGCCTATTTAAAAACAAAGACAAAACAGCAATTAAAATTTAAAATAATTAAATAAATTGGCTCAGATTTAAAACCCCAAAAAATTTAAATACCCCAATTTAAAACTATTATGTTGATAGTCCAGCCTGGCGGAACAACAGGGTCTTCAGTGCGCAGCGAAACACCCGGAGGTCGGAGATCTTACATATTTCCGGGGGCAGTTCATTCCACAGGGCTGGGGCTCCCACAGAGAAGGCCCTCCCCCTGGGTGTCGCCAGCCAACATAACTTGGCCAATGGCACCCGGAGGAGACCCTCTCTGTGGGAGCGAACTGGTCGGTGGGAGGCTATTGGTGGCAGAAGATGGTCTCGGAGGTACCCGGGTCCTATGCCATGGAGCGCTTTAAAGGTGGTAACCAACACCTTGAATCGCACCCGGAAGATCACTGGGAGCCAGTGCAGCTCGCGCAGGAGGGGTGTCACATGGGCACAACGAGTTGTGCCCATAACCACCCGCGTGGCCACATTCTGGACCAGTTGGAGCCTCCGAGTGCTCTTCAAGGGGAGCTCCATGTAGAGAGCATTACAATAGTCCAACCGGGAAGTAACAAGGGCATGAGTGACCATGCGCAGGGTGTCCCGATCCAAAAAGGGCTGCAACTGGCGAATCAGGCGAATCTGATAAAAGGCCCCCCTGGCCACGGCCGTCATATGCTCTTCTAAAGACAGCCGCGTGTCCAGGAGGACACCCAGATTGCGAGCACTCTCCGTGGGGGGCAAGGATTCACCCCCAATAGTCAGCGATGGCACCTGCTGACTATATCGGGGCGCCGGAAGCCACAGGCACTCGGTCTTGGAGGGGTTGAGTCTGAGCCTGTTCCTCCCCATCCAGACCCGCACGGCCTCCAGGCAGCGAGACATCACATCACGGGCATCGTTGGGGTGGTCTGGGGCGGAGATGTACAGCTGAGTATCATCAGCATACAGATGGCACTTCACCCCAAAACCACGGATGATCTCACCCAGCGGCTTCACATAAATGTTGAACAGGAGGGGCGAGAGGACCAACCCTTGCGGCACTCCCCATGCGAGACGCCTCGAGGTCGACCTCTGTCCCCCTGCCAACACGAACTGCGAGCGGTCGGAGAGGAAGGTGGAGAACCACCACAAAATGGTGCCCCCTATTCCTAACCCCCTCAATCACTGCAGCATGATACCATGGTCGATGGTATCAAAAGCCGCTGAGAGATCTAATAGGACTAGGACAGAGGAGCAACCCCTTTCCCGAGCCCTCCAGAGATCATCCACCAATGCGACCAATGCCGTTTCTGTGCTGTACCCCTGCCTGAAGCCCGACTGGTATGGGTCTAGATAGATAGCTTCATCCAGGTGCCGGGGAAGTTGTCGTGCCACCACGCTCTCAACAACCTTCGCCACAAAACGAAGTTTGGAGACTGGACGATAGTTAGCTAATTCAGCCGGGTCCAGGGAAGGCTTCTTGAGGAGGGGCCTCACTACCACCTCTTTCAAGGCGGCAGGAAAGGCACCCTCACTCAGAGAACATGAATATTCCAATTATTTCCATGCAATCCAATTTCTTACAAATCAATTAATTAAATTTACCAATAATAATAAACCAAATAATTTCCCCCATATATTTCTCCAAACCACAACTTAACCATTTCTGCTTTCAACACAATATACAATTAATAGTATCTCAATTATTACAATTCCCTTGTTAAATAGAGCTTTTTTTCTTTTGTGTTTTAAAATCTTGAACCTCCTCTTTTGCCCTAAATTTCCCATTGTTTGCAGTTTTGCACCTACTTTTTTTGGTGAGGAAAAAGAAAAAGAAATCTCTCTCTGCCTCATTTTGTCACATTGCAGCAAAGACCCTGCTTTACTTTCAATTTCGCTTTTTCAGCATAGCTAGGGGAAAAAAATCTGTTCCAGGAATTTACCTCTTTGCAGCTAGCTAGCAACAGAGCCCTCCGCAAAACAGCTGAGAGCAAATCAGCTGAGAGTCCGGAGGCTGATCAAATCAACTTATGGTAATTAACCTATGTTGAAGCTGAAAGCGGCTATTTTTTCTATTTTTGCAGGCACCAGTCTATTCATTTGTTTTCTTTTAACACTGATCAGCTGTAGGGCTGCCCTTTGAAGCCCCGTGGCAAGAATTTAAAGTTTTTTTCCCTCTAGCCATCAGCTGGGACTCCGGAGGCAGCAATAGATTGGGAGTGGGCGGCGTAAGCGAACGGCGAACGGCGATCCAACAAAGGCAGAGGGTGAGGGTGAGTGAAGGTGTGGGGGGGCGAGAGAGGGCTTTGGTGACCCCTGTGAAATGGTCCTTCGACCCCCAAAGGGGGTTGCGACCCCCAGGTTGAGAACCGCTGGTTTAAGCAGTGCCATATTATAATGTTTGGAAACTCTTTTGCTATTCAAGTGCTCACTCCAGATTTTCTCCCAAGCATAATGCTGGCACCACCAGAGAAAAATGCTATTAAATGTTTTTGTAGGTAGTTCTTAGTGAACCCAACATTTTTTAAACTTTCCATAACTGAAGAACCACTTACCTTCGCTACCGGATCGCAAATGTGAGCGTGCGCGCCTTCTCCAGACATGCGCAGAGCCTTCTGCATATGTGCAGAGGGTCAAAAACGGGACATGATGTCTGGGTGGGTGGGCGGCTTACCTCTGGCACATTAAAAGTAAAGCCAGGCTTCACCCTGTGGCCATGCAGGGGATTACGTGTTGGGCAGCCAGGAAGGTGTCGATCCTGGCTTGCCAGTCTCCAGGGCCTAGTCTGGCTAGTGCTTCCTTAGCAACTCTCACGAACCTTTCAACCTGCCCATTGCTAGCTGGATGGAAAGGCGCGGTGAGAGCATGCCGGATCCCATTTTCGGCCAGATAGCCCTCGAATTGTGTGGTGGTGAGTTGAGGCCCATTATTGGACACCAGGACATCTGGTAGTCCATGCGTTGCAAATAGTTTTCGGAGGGCCTCGATTATGGCCTCTGTAGTGGTAGAATGCATTAAGACTATTTCGAGCCATTTTGAATAGGCGTCTACAATTATGAGGAAGGTTTTCCCATGAAACGGTCCTGCAAAATCAATATGAATTCACGACCAGGGCCCCCGGGGACGTTCCCAATCCCTTACCAGGGCTGTGGGGGAAGCAGGCCTAGACTCCTGGCAGGGGAGACACTTAGCAACCCATCTGATGATGCTATCATCCATTTTAGGGCACCATACATAACTCCTTGCCAACCCCTTCATCCTTACGATGCCCGGGTGCCCCACATGCAAGGTTTCCAACACTTTTTCCAGTAAACAATGTGGTAGAACAACACGCTCACCCCACAATAGACACCTCCCTTGAGTAGACAGTTCATTTTGTTTGTTCAAAAATGGTTTAAATTCCGTGGTCACAGAACCAGCCAGCCACCCCTTATGCACCCAGCCAATCACAGCCCTTAATACATGATCTCTAGTAGAGGCTTTGGTCACTTCTGCAGAAGTGAGGGGCCCCAAGTCCACAGAGTCTATTAGCAGGATGGGTGTTTCCAGGGTCGGGTCTTCCAGCAAGTCCGGCAACGGGCATCTGCTGAGGGCATCGGCATGCCCAAGGCTCCAGCCGGTGCAATGGACGAGGTGGTAGGAGTAGGCACCAGGAAAATGGCCCATTTAGTCAGATGAGGAGACAAGGCTGCTGCATGGGGCGGTCTTCCGCCAAGAGTCCAAGGAGGGGTCGGTGGTCCGTGACAAGCTCAAAAGTCCACCTGAACAAGTATTTGTGGAATTTCTTTACTCCTGCTACAGCTGCTAGGGCCTCCCTGTTCAGCTGGCTGTAGTTTCGCTCAACGCTAGACAGGGTGCGGGAGAAATAGGCAATAGGCACTCTAGGGCATTCGGTAGTCTATGGCTGAAAATGGCCCCAACGCCAAATGGGGACGCGTCACAGACCAATATAAGGGGAAGCAGCTCATTATATTGTATTAGGAGGCTGTCAGAAGATAGAAGTTTCTTGACAGTTTCCGCCTTGCCCCAAACCCATGGGGACTTCTTTGCTAGCAAGTGGTGGAGTGGCTTGGTTATTGTTGCTTTATTTTTAAGGAATATTGAATAGAAATTTAAGAGTTCTAGGAACGCCTGTAACTCTGCCTTGCTTTTAGGGGTTGGTGCGTTCCTAATAGCCCAAATTTTGCTCTCTGAGGGGTGTATGCCAGTTCCGTCTATTCTGTATCACAAGAATTCAACAGCGGGTATTGCTATCTTGCACTTGTTCTGTTTAACCTGCAATCCCGCATCCCTGAAAATTGGTAGCACCCTCCGTAAATGGTCCCCCAATTGTCTTTTGTCTGCTGCGGTAATCAGGACATTGTCAAAATAGGGGACTACCCCCGCCAGTCCTTGCAGCAGCCACTCCATGACATTCTGAAACAGTCCGGGGGCTACACGAACTCCAAACTGCAGTCTTGAGCATTTAAAGGCACCTCTGTGTGTAACGATAGTCTGTGCCTCTGAGGTAGCACCATCTACCGGCAGCTGCTGGTATGCCTGCGCAAGATCAAGTTTAGCAAAGATCTTGCCAGGGCCCAGCGAATGCAAGAGGTGCTGTACAATCGGGACAGGATAGGCACTTTGTTGGAGAGCTTTATTGAGGGTGCACTTGTAGTTGGCCCATATGCACACTGACCCATCAGGTTTTAGCAGGGTGACAATCAATGTTTCCCATTTAGCATGGTCTACCGGAATTAAGACTCCTTGTTTAATCAGCTTGTCTAGTTCTAAGTCTATTTTTGGTTTGAGTGCGAATGGCACTCGTTGCACCTTAAGTCTGATGGGGGCTACGCTAGGGTCTAGAATGAAAGATATCGGGGTCCCCACATACTTGCCCAGACGATCGGCGAACACATCCTGGAACTCGCGTAGCTGGTCGTCCCGTAAACTGCTTTGGGTAGCGTTGATTCCGGTGACCCCCATTCCTAAAGCCTTAAACCAATCCAGGCTGAGAAGGCTTGGGAGGTTTCCACTGACTACTGTGAAGGGTAGTCTTTCGTCATGCTGGCCGAACTTGACCTGGAACATGCCGTAGCCTTCTACAGGGATATGATTTCCCTGATAGTCTCTTAGTTTCAGGCGTTGGTGCTTCAGCTGGTGTCGTTTAAAATTGGAGCTCAGCCCATGCCATGATCATAATGGATGTGTCAATCTCCATCTTTCATGGAGCGCCCTCGATCTTGTCAGTGATGTGCAGCTTCTTTTCTGGTGAGGTGGTTGCTTGGCCTATGCGTTTGAAAGGCCTCTGGAGTTTTAAAATATGCGCCTTTCTTGGGCTGGCTGCTCTGGTCTCTTCTTATAGGCTGCTGCTGGCCAGCATGAGTAGTGACAGCTCTTTGTTTTTGTCTGGATGGCTGGATTGCCCTGCACACCCGTGCCAAATGTCCTTTCCGGCCGCAGCGCCAGCAAATGGCTTCTCTGAAGTGACACATTTGCCGCTGGTGGAGTCCTCCACAGCTAGCGCAATTGTTCTTTTGATCTCCCTCATCGCGCTTGTGCTTCTCTGTCTTGAAGATGTCTTCGTCTGTTTCATCTTCGCTGTCAGTCTGGGCCGCTTCTCTGTGCACCGGGAGTGATTTTGGTGTTGCCTGGGGCTGTGCTGGTTGCTGCAAGGTTTCAGCGGCTTTGTTGGACGACTCATGAGCTCTAGCCTCATCTAACGCAATGTGCAGGGTCAGATTGGTTTTGGTTAGCAATCGTCTCTCGAGGTGAATATCTCTAACGCCACAGATGAGTTGCTCTAGGAGCGTATCATCAAGGTCTCGGTATTCGCAGTGCATTGCGGCCTTGCGCAGGATGGCCATGTAAGTGCTGATCGGCTCTCCCTCTCGCTGTAGCCTCTGCCAGAATTCGTACCGATGTACAAATTTAGATGGTACTGGGGCATAATGTGACTTCAGCGTGGTCTGTAAGACCTGCCATGGTACCAATTGAAACGGGGTTGGTTCAGAAAGTGACTGCGCCAAGACTTCTGGGCTGCAGTGGCTTAGGAAGAGGGCTCGCTTTCAATTATCGGATAGCCCTTGTAGATCATTAGCTTTGAGGAAGCATTCAAACCGGATCATGTACGATCCCCACTTCTCCTTCACGGGATCGAAGGGTGATGGCGGAGCAAAGGCGGACATTGTGATTGTTGTGCTTGGCTCGGCAGACTTTCCGCCTGGCTGGATTTGGGTTGTCAGCTCTTTCTGGGGCTACCTGTCTACCTGTATCCCACCTTCATCGCCAGTGTTAAGTTGGGTGAGTGAGGAGACAGGAGACAAGTCTGCATGAACAACAGCTCTTTATTTCACAGTGACAAATCCAGCCGCAAACCCAGTTGACAACTCCTTTTATATAGTTTCTTGGCCAGGGTGCTGGCCAATCAACATCGAGGGTTTTCCCGCTTCATTTTCCCTCCAAAAGTGAATACATAACACCCATCTTCTCAGCAATTTGTCCATTGCCATGGGCAGAACAAGGGCATCCTTGTTTCTCACAGTATAAATAATGGGATTGATGAAAGGAATGATTAACATTTAAAAAAAAAAAACACCCAGAAATGTGCTTGTCACGATCAGGAGATTATTCCAATTGTGGGATGATATCTGTGGATATGACAGTATCATAATACAGATTAATTCCGAAATTGAGGTTCAACATAACAAGACACACTCACCTACTAACGAAGCAGATGATGTTTCTCTCCTCTCTCCTTCTACGGCTTGATAAAGTTTTAATGATCAATAAAATAATGAAATATACAGATGTTCTCCGTGGAGATTGTGTCGATCCCTTTGAGATCCAGACCATTGTAGGATTCTTGGTTGTTATTTAAGTAGCTTGGTTCCCAATGGATTAATTCAGCAAAACGCATAAACAAAAGGGATGTTTGATCTTTCCAACCATAATAATTATTTTTAAACCGAAGTTGTTTTGTCAACTTGACTATTTCCTGGGGTAAATTTGTGATTGAGGTTGAAAATATTGTAGAATGGGTCGATTGTGATAGAGAAATTTCCTGACAGTTAGAACAATTAATCTGTGGAACAATTTGCTTCCAGAAGTTGTGAATGCTACAACAGTGGAAGTTTTTAAAGAAAAGATTGGACAAGCACTTGTCTGAAATGGTATAGGGTTTCCTGCCTGAGCAGGGGGTTGGACTAGAAGACCTCCAAGGTCCCTTCCAACTCTGTTACTTTGTTCTGTTCTGTTGGTCTAAACCAGAGGTCAGCAACCTGAGGCTCCGGAGCCGCATGCGGCTCTTTGGGCCCTCTGCTGTGGCTCCCTGTCAGGTGATCCCACCACTGGCTGGCCTCCCCCTTTGCCCTCCCCTCCTAGTCACTCCTCGCCTGGCCTGAGAAGGTAAGGATGACAGTGGGGGATGGAGAAGCGGCATAGACAGGGAGATACAGAGAGAGGGGGGAGAGAGAGAGAGAGAGATACAGAGACAAAGGGAAAGGGAGAGAGGGAGGGAGGGGAGAGAGAGAGAGAGATGTCAAAAGGATTTTGTGGTTCCCAGTGTTTTTTAACAACTGATTCTCTGCCCGGCTGGGTAGGCGTGGCTAGGGAGGGATTCATGTGATTGGTGGAAGTGAATGACATCGAGTTGGCCATGCCCACCCAGGTTTTGTGGCTCCTGGTGGTTTTTTTTTTTTTTTCTGGGTCCAAATGGCTCTTTGAATATTTAAGGTTGCAGACCCCTGGTCGAAACACTAGTCTAACTGGTTGCATTATAGTGAATTCAAGTATGTCATGGTCGCTGTCATGCCTCAGCATGTAACTTTTATATACTGTTGTTGCTCTCTAGCCCCATCAGGTGGCTGGAGGGACAAATATGCCCCAACATACAATTTTTATATACACTGTTGTTGCCCACTAGCCTCATCTAGTGGCTGGAGAAACAAAATACCAAGTATATTGTTTGAAGCTGACCCAATTCATTTACCCATCAGCCCGCACTCTCAAACCAAGTGCACGCTGGGAAGCCAGACTCCATTTCCTTTAACATTTGGAGAAGGCAGAAGCACAAGGAAGCATCCATCTTAATCTGTGTCACATGGTCATCCAAGGACAAACTCACATCTCACACACAGACCATTTATTTATTTATTTATTTGTTTGTTTAAATTTCTATACCGCCCTTCTCCAATGTAGGACTCAGGGCGGTGAACAGCCAAAGTAAAAACAAGACATACATACAAAACATACAAAATCTAAAAACTGTTTAAAATAATTAAATAATTTTGGCCGTAATTAAAACATTCCAATTTAATGGAATTGCTGGTGAGATTTAAATTGCTTGTATTTATTAATTGTTATGTTCAGCAGTAACTTAATACAGTTTATCTTGTATTTGATTCTGAGTGTATGTATCCCTATTTGCCCCCGTTTCACCATATTTATTTATTTATTTATTTTAATTTGATTTATATGCCGCCCTTCTCCGAAGACTCAGGGCGGCTTACAATGTGCTCAGCAATATCCTGTTCTTTCAATAAAGCATTTAGATTTACGCACGTGGTCTGTTTTATTGGAGGATGGGTGGGTTTAGCTGCATATCGAGCTGCACTACACAGACAGTGTAGTGAGGACAGAACAGTCACTCTCCCCCAAAGTTCCTATGACTTCTATTCCTTCAACCATTTTTTCCCAAATAGTAAGAATTAAGTCTAGTGTAACTATTCCTCTACTTCTCTCTCTTCCCACCCTCCACCCGACTGTCAGCCTTCTCCTTCTTTCTGTAACCCAGTATGCTGTTGGTCAATGAAATAGGTAAGAAATAGATAAGCAGAAGTTAAGCAGAACAGGAAACAAAAAAAGGGAACTATTTTTATTCAAAACCTTTTTTCAAATTAATAAAATACAGATTTCTTACGGTGAATATTCAAGTATTCAATATAGAAATACTTTCAAGAAGGCTTTCATCTCTAACATTGGAAATTTCTATGGAGATGTAGTAAATTTCTAACATACAATGCAATTCCCCCATTCCTTTCTTTTGTTGCTGTTGAGTCTATTCCTTTTGAACAATCTCTACCCTTCTGGTTGTGTGTTTTCATCATGGGTCCCATCCAGATGTAGGTTTCAGCAGGTTCTGACCAGTCCTGGAGAACCGGTAGCGGAAATTTTGAGTAGTTCAGAGAACCGGTTGTAAAAATTCTGACTGACCCTGCCCCCATCAAGTCTCTGCCTCCCAAGTCCCAGCTGATCGGGAGGAAATGGGGATTTTGCAGTAACCTTCCCCTGCCATGCCCATCAAGCCAAGCCATGCCATGCCCACCAAGCCACACCCACAGAACTGGTAGTAAAAAATTGTGAAACTCAGCACTGGTCCCATCCCGCCAAGTTCCAGTAATAGCTACAATATCGTACTTGCTCTCATACACCAGAACAGTGATGGCGAACCTTTTAGACACCAAGTGCCTAAACTGCATGCGGGCGCATGCCCAAACTGAAAGGTGTGCAATAAATATGCACATGCGCAGGGATGCACATGTGCAGCAGAGACCCGAAGACCAGCTGACTGGAGGGAGGTGGGGCATCCCAACACCATCTCAACAAGAGATAAGATCTTTTTCTTTTGTGAGCTTCTGTTTCGTTGTTTGCAGGGAAACAGAAGCTCACAAAAGAAACACCATGGAGATCAGACCTGGAGCGATGGTGCGCGTGCCAGCAGAGGGGGCTCCGTGTGCCACCTGTGGCACGCGTGCCATGGGTTCGCCATCACGGCACTAGAATGTCAAGCTCTCTCTGTTTGTTCCCCATACAGGTTGTCCTTGACTTACAACCACAATTGAGCCCAAAATTTCTGATGTTAAGAGAGACATTTGTAAAGTGAGTTTTGTCCCATTTTATGACCTTCCTTGCCACAGTTGTTAAGTGAATCACTGTAGTTAATAAATAACAGTTGTTAAGTGACTCTGGCTTCCGCATTGACTTTCCTTATCAGAAGGTTGCAAAAGGGGATCACATGAACCCCAGGACACTTGCAATGGTCATAAGTACGAACCAGTTGACAAGCAGCTGAATTTCGAACACATGATCATGGGGATGCTTCAAAGGTCGTACCTGTAAAAAACGGCCATCAGTTACTTTTTCTAGGGCAGTTGTAATTTTGTCTGGTCACTAAATGAACTGTTGTAAGTCAAGGACTACTTGTACTATTAGAACTGATATACAGGCATTTGAACACTTTATAGTTGTCCTAATTTTGTTTCCTGTATTTCCAGATTTCTCTCTCTTTCACACACACACACACACACACACACACACACACACAGACACACACACACACACAGTTTTTATGGAAGCCAGATCAGGGGTGGGTTCTACTAACTTTTACTACCGGTTTGCAACGGTATCGCACGCGCTCGCTTCACTTACGAGCGCGCCTTTGCTTCTGCGCATGCGCAGATCGCTTCTGATGACATCAGGGTCAGTGGGTGGAGCCTCCCGCTGGTTTTACTACCGGTTCTATAGAGCTGGTCCAAAGCGGGGGCAACTCACCACTGAGCCAGATATTGTGCACTATTCAGGAAGCTGTGGATCTTTCCTGGAGGAACCTGCACAAATTGCCACAGAAGATTTCTCAGTGAAGAAATTAAAGAATTCTATTTAGAGATGATCAACAGTTCATTAACAGAAAGGCTATATGAATTATCATGGAAAAATTATATACTCTCTGAAGAATTATTGTAATTATTTATAATTTAGGAGCATGTTGACACCACTAAGGGATTCTGCATATGAACATTGGGAATACAGGAGTTTACTGGCTTTTCCGTCTCCTCAAAACTTCTGTTGAAATTGTATGAGGTCACGATTCTGATGAAATTGTTCTGGTCCCTTTCATCGTTTCTAATAAATTGTTTGTGTATTGTTGCTCTTCATCTTGGCCTCTTGGGTATCTCAAAAACTTAATTGAAGAGTGACCATTATTTGAACGTATCAACAGAATTTATAATAATGAATACCCAACACTTTTTTTTTAAAGACTAACTTATTTAATTAAAGATTAAAAGAACTTCCTACATTCAAAAGCGATTGTATAGAGCCATGATGGCACGTGTGCCAGAAGTGGCACACAGAGCCATCTCTGCAGGCATGGGAGCCATCACCTGTTGCTCTTCCAGGTTCCGGCACGCCTGCCAGCTGGCCTTCACATGTGCAGGAGTGCTGGAAACCAGAGGACCAGCTGCCTGGTGCACAGCTGTTCCTGCTCTTCTGGGGCAGCAGGGCTGCACAGGAGCTGAGCAGAAGCAGCAGGATGAGGGGCAGGAGTTGTGAATGCTCCAACACTGGAAGTTTTTAAGAAAAGATTGGACAACCCTTTGGCTGAAATTGTACAGGATTGACTGCCTGAGCAGGGGGTTGGACTAGAAGACCTCCAAAGTCCCTTCCAACTCTGTTTAAGCACAGAAAAGTTTTATTATTGCTACTTCTACTAGAAAAATTTAGTCATCCAATGCTCAAAACTAAATTGCTGCTAGGAAAGGGTCAACAGAATGCTTTGTTATTGGAATGCCACCTTGTGGTTATTTTGTAGTTATATTTTTATATATGTACTTGAGTTAGTTTTCTGTATTTTGCTGCTGTTATGCCTTTTTTTTTGTTGGAAGCCAGGATCATTTGGAGTCAGGACACATCCAAATTGAATTAAATCAATCAATCGACCAATTTGGCTGATGGTCTGCTTCTAAGTCACCCATGTAGGAGCTTAAATTGCTATTCTATTCAGCACACACTTGCTATGTGGTATTTTGGCAAATATTGGGGGTTTTTTTTTCTTTTTTTGTGAAATCAAGATACAGTAGTGGCCAAAACTGTGGAAACTGTTAAGGATATTGTTGTTGTGTTACCAACCAGCAGAGTGTAGAGCACAGAGAAACGTTGCTGAGAGCAATGAATAAGAGATGTGCAAACTGGTTTATCAAAAGTTTACTTTATAGTGAAAAAACAGTTTCATAGTCTTTAAACAAATTCCAAGTCTTTGCCATTTAAATCAGTCCAAAGTTACAGATATCTTCTTACCAAACAAACAGTAGTTGGTTAGAATAACAAACTCACTCTGGTTCACAAACCACGATGGTAACATAATGAATAGCACTCCTCACACTATGGTAGCTTATCATCAACTGAATACATTACAGTACCTTTCTTAAATATGTTCACTAATGATTATCTAATTACAGCATGACTCAGCATTACAATGAATCAGCAGTAAAGCTTTAAAGTAACACAACAACAATATCCATAACAGAAACCTTTTTGGAAAAGTGTATTTTGTAAAACTAGCTAATAACCACCACTTGGAGTAGTACCATAAAATTATATATATATGTGTGTGTATAGTTAATATTTCGGGTTTCTTCCCGTGTAATTGTGGATATATCCCTAAAAGGGTAGAAGCGACGTTTCGACAGAATCCCATCTGCCATCATCAGGCTTATGTCAGCAGTCATTTTGCACTAACTGTCGTTGGTATTTCAAATCTGGTGCTGGTATTCTGGGATGGCTCCACCTTTTCATTCTGATTGGTTGGGAGTCCCAGTGTGTGTTTATTGGCTTGGCTTCGGGTGTATGGTCGGTTTTTCTCCACTAGGTGGCAGGGCTTCATCTTTGTGGCTGGTTTGAATATGATTTGGTTGGGATTTTTTTGATTAATGTTTGGTCTATGTTTTATATATGGTGTTAAGATTCGTCTATCTATGAGAGCAGGTTTCCAAATAGTAGGCAGACGTGAAGTGTCATCCCGTTTATTCATGCAATATGGTCTTTTTTCTATTTCAATTGCTTCTCTGATTATCCTGCCATTGAGATGTTCTATTTTTGCAACTGTTTTTGTTTTATTAAAATTAATATTGTGTCCTGTTGTATTTATGTGTTGAACTAATGATGATGTGTGTTCTTGCTTTTGTATTGAGTTTTTGTGTTCCTTGATGCGCACACTCATTCTTCTGTTGGTCTGTCCAATGTATGTTGATGGGCAGGAAGCACACGGGATTTCGTATATGCCTTGATCTTCTAATTCTATTTTGTCTTTGGGGTTTCTCAGAATGGACAATATCTTTCTATCTGTGCAAAATATGGTTTTGATGTTGTGTTTATGTAGTACTTTGCTAATTTTATCTGTTGTTCCCCTTATATAGGGCAAGATGGCTTTCCCATTGTTTTGTTCCTCTTGTTGTTTTTTATTCTGTCTTGGTGTTGTATGTTTGATCATATTGATGACTTTATTTCTACAGAATCCATTTGATGTGAGTACATTAGTTAGTGTACATAATTCTGTTTGTAAATGTGCTTCATCAGCCAGACGTTTAGTTCTTGTGGTTAATGTTTTGGCAACAGAGTTTATTTGTGCTGGATGGTGGTGTGATTTGGCGTTGAGATAGCGATTCGTATGTGTCTTCTTTTGATAGATGGTATGTCCTAAGGTGCCATAAACAAATATATATATATATATATATATATATATATATATATATATATATATATATATATATATGGAAAGATAATTTAAGCAAGAATGTAATGCAATAACTTTTATGAAGGATTTGCTATTAGAATAGCAGTTACAGTATAAAGAAGAAAAGTGAAACACGTAGAAAAAACAAGAGGTACATAAATGATCACTAAAGAAAAAACGAGATATACAAATATTATCCCCATGTCAGTTAATACTTAGTTGGGTAACCTTTAGCATGAATTATGGCCCTATGACGTCTTCCCATGGAGTGAACCAAATCTTTTAGTTCTGCAGCTGTTATAATGTAAAACTAAGCTTGAATGATGGCTTCTATTAACTGGGTTTTATTGCTGGGTCACTTCTGACTAACAAGTTTCTTTAGTCGGCTCCATAGATTTTCAATTGGGTTAAGGTCTGGGCTATTCCCAGGCCATTCCAGCAGTGGAATAGGATTATCTTGAAACTCCCCCCCCCGCCCCCAAAAAAGTGGTTTTATTAGCCATCAAACCTCAAAAATATACTTTCCCCAAAAGGTTTGCACAATTTTGGCCACTACTGTATGTTGAATGTAGAACATTTCCACATTCTACAAAGAAAGTTCCTTGAATCAGGATGAGGTAAAATTCATCTGCGAATTCTGTGGTGATTGAATGACTGAAGGAGAAGATAGAAAAAACAAGAAGGAAAGTTGTGTATGTGTGACAGCAGGACAGAGTCTCAGATCCCTATCTAAGTAAATGAAGGCATCCGTGCACACAGACACACAATCAAGTCTGTCTTACTGAGAATTAAAACAGCTCAGCTTGAATAGTTTAGAGAGTCTTCTATCCAGGGGTGAAATGCTCCCGGTTCAGACCGGATCACCTGATCCGGTAGCGATGGTGATGAGTGGTTTGGAGAACCAGTAGCAGAAATCCCTGCACCCCATCCCCCCCCCAGCCCAGCTGAGCAGCGCGATCATCAGACGTTGTTTTTTTTTACGTTTAAAAGCATTTTTTCTACTCATCCTCATTTTTTCTTTCATCATCAGAGCCTTTTAAAAGCATTTTTTTACAACCTCTTCGGCCGAAGAGGTTGTAGAAAAAATGCTTTTAAAAGAAAAAAAAAAAAGGTTGGCCATGCCCACCCAGTCACATTACCCCCCACCAAGCCATGCCCACAGAGCCGGTAGTAACAAATTTTACATTTCACCACTGCCTCTATCATGACTCCATACCCAGCACAGATATTGGCAGCAAGCTTGGTTGCTCTCCATAAAAATCCATGTGTTGAGCAAGTTCAATTAAATCTCCTTCCCAAAATATCTCTGCAAAAGAAACCTGAAAAGCAGAACATTGTATACCCTAAGAAATTTAATGCCCTAAAGAGATTTGAGGTGAAAAAGGGTTAATATACATAAATTATAGAACGAAGCAAGTGGGAGGTTCTAACTTTTTTCACTTCCTCTTTCATTTCCTTGGAATAATGAACCTATCAGCCACTGCATACACAACAAAACTCATAGCAGAAATTACAACAGGAAAGATTTTCGGGGAAGAGGGGAAGGAAATCGGGCAGGAAAGGAGAAGAGAGTTGGGAACTAGAGTGTCTTGGAGTCTCTCCCAGAGTTTAGAGCTTCGTTATTGAAAGTGATCAAGAGAGCAGAACGAGTTCTTGGAAAGAGTTGAAAAGAAGGAATCTTGAAATACTTCCCCATTCACTTTTTCCAAGATCTTCCATCCAGTCTGAGATGGATGTCGGATGTTACCTCCAACGGATTGGATTCCAAGGTGCCTCCGCCTGCCCTTCTTTGGAGACCCTCAAGGGCCTCCACCGTTCCCATCTCTTCTCTGTACCCTTTGAGAGCCTCAGCATCCATTGTCAAGAGCCCATCTGCCTGGAATTGCCTCGTTTGTATGAGAAGATTGTCCAAAACAACCGGGGTGGGTTTTGTTATGAACTGAATGGACTTTTCCAGTGGTTGTTGCAAGCTTTGGGATTTGAAACCAAAATCTTAGCGGCACGTGTCAGGAACCGCTTCACGCAGTGTTATGGTCCTCCGTTGGACCACTTGATCATTTTGGTAGCCTTGGACAGACAGCAGTTCCTCTGCGATGTTGGGTTCGGAGAAGGTTTCCTGGAACCGTTAGAGCTGAAGCCGGAGGTGGAACAAGTTCAAGAAGGAGGCATATTTTGGTTAAGCCTGGAAGGAGCTACTTGGGTACTGGAACGTCGGGAAATTTCTGGAGAAAGGGAGAGATTCCTCTATAAATTCACCCTAGAGGAGAAGCAACTGGAAGACTTTCATGACATGTGTCTTTACCACCAGACTTCACCCTGTTCTATCTTCACCTGCAAATCCTTTTGTTCGTTGCACAAAGCAGCTGGTGGACGTCTAACCTATATGGGTCAGCGGCTCATTTTCACAACCGGAAAGGAGCGTACGGAAACGATCTTGCAGGACTCTGAGATCCCAACCGTTCTCTTTGATCAATTTGGGATCAAACTGAAGAACTTTAAACCCAAGGATGAAAAAATCCTGCCACCTCCTCAACAAGATTAACCAGTGGGAGAAAGGTGATCTCTTTTTTAGATTGTAATGAAATATGGGATTGGGCAGGTTGATCGATGAAGGATCTATTGAAGATCATGCCCAGGATCATGCTTGTGATTCTGTAAGGGTTAAGAGATATTCCAACTAATTAAGTTTGGATATCCTACTGATTAGCACTATAGTGTTGAAGCAATTACTGGATCATCATTTAGATTTTTAAGGAACCCTGCATGTGATTTTGCCTGTATTTGTACACTTATCAATGACTGCTACATAAAAGATGAACCAAGATGGATTGGTAGTTTGTCAGTCTATGCTTCTGTTCAGCTTTAAAAGAGAAAGAGGGAGGGAGGGAGGAAGGGGGAGCACATGCATAGGCAAAGAGACAAACAGAGGGGCTTCCAAATCTTCGTGCAAAGAGTGACGCAGATCGATGTACGGTGTGTCTGTGTCATCCGGCTGTCCTTGCAAACAAAAAGACCTCATCCAAGAGTCCTTTTCCCAACCCGAGTACAATCTTCCCAGTGCACAAACTTCCCCCGCAGTCCGGCCAAAAGCCAAAAGGAGGACGGCCGGTACCACAATAATCTTCCATCCTTCCTCCCTTCCCTTCCTCCCTACCTACTTTCCTACCTTCTTTCTCTTTTTTCTTTCTTTCCTTATCTTCTATCTTCCTTCCTTTCCTTCTCTTCTTCCTTCCTTCCTATCTTATCTTCCTATCTTTACTCTTTTTTCTTTCTTTTTCTTTCCTTTCTCTTTCCTTACCTATCTTTTCTTTTTTTTTCATTCTTTCTTTACCTACCTTTTCTTTCTTCCTCTTCCTTTCTTTCCTTCCTACCTACCTTCCTTTCTTTCTTACCTTCTTTCTTTCAATTTTTCTCTTTCCTTTCTTTCTAGCTACCTACCTTCCTCTTTGTTTCCTACCTTCTTTTTCCTCTTTCCTTCCTTCCTACCGACCTACCTACTTTCCTACCTTTTTTTCTTTTTTCTTTCTTTCCTTATCTTCTACTTCCTTCCTTCCTTTCTCTCCTTCCTTCCTACCTTATCTTTCTATTATTCTATCTTTACTTTCTTTTTCTTTCCTTTCTTTCTTTCCCTACCTACCTTCCTTTCTTACCTACCTACCTATCTTTTTTTTTTCTTTTTCTTTCCAACCTACCTTCTTCCTTCCTTCCTTCCTATCTACCTACCTTCCTCTCTTCTTCCTTTCTTTCTCTCCTTCCTTCCTACCTTATCTTCCTATCTTTACTTTCTTTTTCTTTCCTTTCTTTATTACCCTACCTACCTACCTTCCTTACCTATCTTTTCTTTATCTTTCTTTCTTTCCAACCTACCTTTTTCCTTCCTTCCAATCTACCTACCTTCCTCTCTTCTTCCTTTCTTTCTCTCCTTCCTTCCTACGTTATCTTCCTATCTTTACTTTCTTTTTCTTTCCTTTCTTTCTTTCCCTACCTACCTACCTTCCTTTCTTACCTATCTTTTCTTTCTTTATCTTTCTTTCTTTCCAACCTACCTTCTTCCTTCCTTCCTACCTATCTACCTACCTTCCTCTCTTCTTTTCTTTCTCTCCTTCCTTCCTACCTTATCTTCCTATCTTTACTTTCTTTTCCTTTCCTTTCTTTCTTTCCCTACCTACCTACCTTCCTTTCTTACCTACCTATCTTTTCTTTTTCTTTCTTTCTTTCCAACCTACCTTCTTCCTTCCTTCCTTTCTCTCTTTCCTTCCTACCTATCTACCTACCTTCCTCTCTTCTTTTCTTTCTCTCCTTCCTTCCTACCTTATCTTCCTATCTTTACTTTCTTTTTCTTTCCTTTCTTTCTTTCCTTACCTACCTACCTATCTTCCTTTCTTACCTACCTACCTATCTTTTCTTTCTTTATCTTTCTTTCTTTCCAACCTACCTTCTTCCTTCCTTCCTTCCTTTCTCTCTTTCCTTCCTTCCTACCTATCTACCTACCTTCCTCTCTTCTTTCTTTCTTTCTTTCTTTCTTTCTTTCTTTCTTTCTTTCTTTCTTTCTTTCTTTCTTTCTTTCTTTCTTACCTTCTTCCTTCCTTCCTTCCTTCTATCCCGCCGGTGGGTTTTTAGGGCTGCAGCGCTTGCCGGCCACGCTTCCCTCCCCCACCTCCCGTTCGGCCTCCTCCTCTTCCTCCTCCTCCTCCTGGGAAAGGAGGAGCCGAGCACGGCTGCCGCGCATGCCCGCCTGACCCCAGGAAGCCGCCGCGTGGCTCCCCCTTTTTGCGCTGCGTGGTTCTCCGTCGCCGCCGCCGTTGAGCAGGTGAGGGTCGGTCGGGTGGGTCGCCTGCCGCTTTCTTCCCCTTCGTCCCGCGGCCTTTTTTCCCCCTCTGCCTGCCTCCGTCCGGGCCTGCGTTTCTGCCCTGCCGCTCCCCTTCCTGCAAGTTTGGCCGAATTAGGGCTTCACCCAGAGCAGGAACAGGGAAGCCGCGGCGGATCAGCGCGGTGGTTTCTTTGCATTGAACAACAACGCTGTTGTTAAATGCAATGATTTTGCAGCCTGTATTGCAGATGAGGTTTGCAACCTCGGCCCCTTTAAGACTTGCGGACTTCAACTCCCAGAATTCCCCAGCCAGCTTTGCTGGCTGGGGAATTCTGGGAGTTGAAGTCCGCAAGTCTTAAAGGGACCGAGGTTGCAGACTCTCCCCACCCTCTGCATTGGGTATCCTCTTCTCAAGTTCTCCCCAAATATTCTGCCAATTTTGGGAAGTGAGGATTCGCACCCGGTTTTGTGACCCGGAGTTGGCCTAGGGTTGTCCTAATTCGGTGTGGGAAAGAAGGGAGTAAGGGAGAGAGAAAGAGAAAGTGAGAAAAACAACAACCCAAGTTTTAATTCCCCACCTGAAAAGGGGAAATGGAGGAGAGTCACGAGTTTGGAGTGGGGCCATGATGAGAAGTTGGCAATGGATCCGCAACCCTGATTTGGAAAGAAAGAAATTATAAACCTTTGTGAGGATTGTCAGTTGCAGTCTGGGTTAGAAATCCCGTTTAGAGAGAGAGAGAGGGAGGGAAGGAAGGAAGGAAGACAATCCTGTGTGTATGTATATATGTGTGTGTATAAACAGCCCTACATATACATAAACAGTATGAGTATGTATGTGCGTATGTGTCAGAGGTGGGTTTCAGCAGGTTCTGACCAGTTCTGGAGAACCGGTAGCAGAAATTTTGAGTAGTTCAGAGAACTGGTAAATACTATTTCTGACTGGCCCCACCCCCATCTATTCTCTGCCTCCCAAGTCCCAGCTGATTGAGAGGAAATGGGGATTTTGCAGTAACCTTCCCCTGGAGTGGGGTGGGAATGGAGATTTTACAGTATCCTTCCCCTGCCACGTCCACCAAGCCATGCCATGGCCACCACACCACACCCACAGAACCAGTAGTAAATTTATATATATATGTGTGTGTGTGTGTGTTTTTTTCTGTTGAAGCACCTGGTCTACCCCAATATGGGAGGGAGCATACTGCTTCCCTTTGCCTTTCAGCTCCAATCCAGGAGCCCTCAAGCAGTCACATTCATGACAAACCATTTTATACCAAATTAAATTAAAGAAATAAAGGGAGACTAGTATAGTTCTATTTTAAGCTATTTAGCTCTCATCAGCTAGCCATACCCTTACTCGGATTCGAATCCTTATCCAAGTTCGAATCTGAGTAAGGGTATGGCTAGCTGATGAGAGCTAAATAGCTTGAAATAGATCTATACTAATCTCCCTTGTCGGTAAATATAAATTCAACACAAAAATGTCAGCGACTGTGAAGACTCCTGGATTGGGATTTTTATTTTATCCCTTTATTTCTTTATCAGCAAATATAAATTGTATGTATGTATGTATGTATGTATGTATGCATGCATGCATGTAAGAACTTCAGCCAGAAGATGACAAATGTGATTTTGTCGAAACGTCGCTGCTACCCTTCTAGGGATATGTTTGCCATTACACGGGAAGAAACCCGAGATATTAACTGTACACACATATATACCCGTGAAAACTTACATACACACACACACACACACACACACATATATATATATATACATAGAAATATATACACACAAAATCATGTAGATATACATATGTATATATATATATACACACACACATATTAATACACACACATACACACACCTAAACAGATACACATAACCATCTATAGGTCTGTATGTATATGCAGAACGTTCATACACCAAATAAAAGACTGGTAATTAAATATTTTATTGATTACTGATCAAATTGAGGATAACGTCTAATTGTGTTTCCCAGTCTTGGCAATTTTTAGATGTGTGGTCTTCCTGGCAGTCAGCATTGTGATTTCCAAACAAGGGTTTATGCTTTAGTGGTTGGGCCCAGGTAGCTGTGGTTTAGTCACTTAATCATTCGATGGCTTAGTTAGTTAATCCATTGGGTGGCTCTCTAATTGTACTCAGTCATGGCTCAGTGAGCCTGAACTAGAATGGCCTGTTACGAGGGCTGCAAGGAGATAGAGCAGGCAGGATGTGTCATGCACAGGCCACGCCCATCCCAGTTCCGTAAATGAGAAAAATGTCGCGAAACGTCACGTCACGGCAACATGATGTGGCGAGTTTGACACTCGTGAGCTAGAGTGTAACAGTATCAGGAAGATCGCACAAATGTCTAAAATGGTTTTTCATTAAACTATCATTTTTAATCCACAGTCTCTTCCATGGCTTCCATCGTTCCCCGGATGGCTTCCCCAGGCTCAGGGGTCTTCGTCACTTGCCACGGCGCTTTCGTGGTCCGCTCAGATTTGGGTTACTTCCTTCAAGCGCTTGACTTCTGCTCAGGACACGATCTCAAAATACAGCCCCTCCACCCTGCTTGCCGCGGAAAGGACCACTATGTGGGAGACCCCAGCAGCTCAACCATTTATCTCCTCAACGGCGACTCCTTCTGCCAAGTGCCAGACTTGAACTCCGAGCCGCCCTCGGACGTCTTCCCGTTGCACCCCAGTTGCTGTGGAGCAGACCAGTATGCGTTCTGCGAGGGATGTTTTTTCATCTTCTTCCTGTCACGAGCGGTGGTCCTGTGTGTGACTGATCTGGCCACCGGGGCCTTGATTAAGGAGATCCACTTGGAACCCCCCCTTCTCAATGGGTTGTACTACTATGGTGCTGATTCTGCCCACATGGCTTGCTTCAGGATGGACGAGGAGCAACGGCTTTGCGGCACCCGTTTTGCCACTACTGCAGGGCACGAGGAGGTGTCCTTTGCGATCCACCCAGACGTGGTCTCATTCCTCCCAGGTGGACTGTCCATCACCCACGGCACTGCCTTCAGTCAGTGGCAGTGCCTCAAACTCCTCTCCAATGAAACCGACCTGCCCATGCCCAGCAGCAATGAAATATCCCGCAAGGTTGGCTATTCGAACTTGGAACTTGGGCTAAAAGCTCATGTTGACAAATCGGTGAATCCGGAATCCCTGGCCATTTCTCTTCTCCAGCACCACTTTGCCCTCCCTACGATCTACGGAGGGCTGGGACTTCAGACCGAGCAAGAAGAGTGGGAAGAAGTATCAGAGGAAGAAGAACCTCTCCGGGTGATCTTGCAGCCCAGGCAAAAGCTTTACTGGTGGCATTACTGCCTGGGGTTGGGTAAGACGCCCATCTTGTATTGCCGGTCACTGAAGATCACCCGCAATCCTTCGCCCCCTACAAACATACCTTTGCCACAGGCTGAGGTTTGAAGTCGGACTTCAGGACGAAAGCTTTTAACAGGGCTAGGAAGAATTAAATAAATGTGTGTATTTATCTACTTCCTTTTGTGTCTTTCGGTTGCAAGTTACAGGAAGTCTTCCCAGAACAACCCCTTGTTCGGCGACTGAAATTGTGAAGGTCTGAACAGGGGGAAGGGAGAGATTTACAACAGGTCCTTGTGTAGTTGCAGCCATTACAACATCCCTAGAGTCACATACAGAGCAGTTGTGGCTTGCTACCAGTTTGCTCTGGTTCAAGCGAACCTGTAGCAGTGGGAGGCTCTGCCCAGCCAGCCGGGCGTCATCAAATACGCCCTGCGCATGCACGCAAGAGAACCGGTAGCAAAGATAAGTGAAACTCCACCACTGGTACAGAGTGTTCCCAACTTATCACAGTTCATTTAGTGACCAAAGTTGCAATAGCACTAGAAAAAGGGGGGTGAGGAGACTTATGATCCATTTTTTGCACTTGATGACCGTCGCAACACATCCACGGTGACATGATAAAAATTCATACACTTGGCAACTGACCCATGACGGTTGCAGTGTCCCGGGGATCACATGGTCACCTTTTGTGTCCTCTTGACAAGCAAAGTCAACTGCAGTGACTGCACTTAACAACCGGGGTTAAGAAAGGTCGTAAAATGGGGCAAAATCACTTAGCAATGGGAATTTGGGGCTCGGTTGTTTCAAGTCAAGGACCACCCACCCGTATGTGCGATTTAGGAGCTGGACAACTGGCTTGCGATGACAGTATTGCAAGCATGCCAGACATGTGATGCCCATTTGCAAACCGGCTTCTGCCCAGCAAAGTCATTGGGGAAGCCAGCAGATCATAGTGACTATGGGAATTGCATGAGATTTACCTAACAACAGGAACTGGGACTGCCACGACTGTTGTAAGTTGGTGCAGTCATGGGATGTCACACTTTACGACTGCCACATAGCGATAGCATTCCCGGTCCCAATTACCATCATTAAGCAGTGATTACTTGTATTCCAGTTCCGAGAAAGTAATGTTGGATTTTCCCATGAAAAAACATGGGGGTGGGGGGAGGTTCGCAGGACGAAGAAACTCGTGTCGCATCAGTCTGGTTTTCTCCACTTCAGAAAAGTTTCCATCTTGGAGATGGTTTACATGACATGTTGTTGCAGTCGTTTGAACCCTGTATCTTTACATCCTTCATGGAATTTACCATATTTTTTGGAGGATAAGACACACTTTTTTCCCTCCTAAAAGAGGGTGGAAATGATGGTGCGTCTTCTACACCAAATACAGCCATTTTTGGCCTCCCGAAGCCCCACCCCGCTCGTCCCATTTTTGCGGAAAATGAGCCCGTTTTTCGCAAAACCTGTGTTTTTGCCCTCCCCCAGCCCTCAGGAGCACTCTGAAGGCCTCCCAAACCCTCTGCGTGCCCCGTTTTTTGCCTGTTTTTGTGAAAAATGGGGTGTGCTGAGGGTTTGGGAGGCCTGCAGAGTGCCCCTGGGGGCCGGGGAGGGCAAAAACCTTTTTTTTCTTACTTCTTCAAAAGTGCGTCTTATACACCGGTGCATCTTACAGTCTGAAAAATACGGTATCTGACAACAATCAGTTGATACTTTATTTAAAGTTCTGAAGCTAGGGAGATGACAGTTGTCGAGGGGGCTGTAATAGAGTGAGGTTGCTCAAGGGGGAAGGAGATTAGCTTAGCACATACCATATTTTTCACACTATAAGATACACTGGACCACAAGACGCACATTAGCTTTAGAGGAGGAAAACAAGAAAAAAAATCTGCCTCTGCCTCCCAGCATCCATCTGGTATTCATCTGGCTAGCGTCTTTGCAACAAACAGCAAACAGCCTGGTCAGCTTCAGCACGTTATTGCAGCCCCAGCATGTGGCTCGTCAGGGTTCCGCTCCGTTGCGCCCACCACTGGTAAACTCAGCTGAGCTGCTGCCACCACTGGGGAACGCTGGAGCCTTTGCTGCCGAGCAGCTGATTGGCAGTTGGATCGGCCTCCCAGAATACCATCGATCAGCTGTTCTAGGCGGTGGGGATCATTGCTGCTTGCCACCACTATTCGCCGCAGTGATTCACTTAACAGTGGCAAGAAAGGTCATAAAATGGGGCAAAATTTAACAACTGTCTCGCTGAGCAACAGAAATTTTGGGCTCAATTGTGGTCGTAAGTCAAGAACTACCTGCATTACATAACTTTGGCTTTCCTCAACCTGGTGCCCATTAGCAACAACAGCATACCAATTCCAAGATACTTCGAGGGCAGTATAAGCACACAACACTTGTTTTCAGAAAACAAGATTTATTTTTAGCTTTCAAAAAAATAGTTCGGAGGAACAGTGCAATATTTTTTTTCCCCCTCGGTCCTACAAAAGTATAATTTTAAATATTATTTTTATTAAAAATCACCTATTATTTATAAGAGATAGTATTAACAACTGAGCGCCCCAGACATACTTGAATTGCATAAGGAAAAATTTAAAAACCTCTGCATAAAATTGATTTTGGCACCATACTCAAAAGACATAAAACACGATTTTATCGGTATCGGAGGCTCAGATTTTTCTTCCAACTGGTTGACCTAGATGCGTGAAACAATTCCCATCGTTTTTTGAATAGCAAGATCGATAACTGCACCTGAAGACACTGAATACATTTGGAGGTTGCCACCTTGAGGAAAGCTATTGTAGAAGTCTAAAGCAGCTTTTTTTATCAAGCAAGACACTTAACCTGCAATGCGTCTTAATATTAAACCGGGCTCCAATCAAAATATGCTGAAAATATACAACGGTGGTCCTTTCGTTAAGCCTAAAATGAAAGTTCTGTCTAAGCAACACTACCAATAAAAGAGAATAGTTGTTCCTCAGGGTTGAAAGGAGGGGTTCTTGGTGCTCTCTGAGCTTGGTTGTTTTCTTGCAAACGTTTCACTACCCAACTAGGTAATATCAGTGCTAAATCAGTGACCTACTTTGGGTAGTAAAAACATCTGCAAGGAAACAACCAAGCTCAGAGAGCACCAAGAACCCCTCATCTCTATCCTTTTTAAAGTGAAAGCTTACAAAAGTCATGACTTTTATCACAGAATTCGCTGATTGGTTAAAACGGAGCCAAGATTAGATGCTGGGAATTGAAGTTTTAAAACAGTGAGAAATCCTGCAAGGAGTTTCTCTCGTAGCAAAAGACCAATTTATTTGGAGTAATAATTCCATCTCGAAAGTCTTTCGCTCTCTCATAGCTTAGGTCGGTCCTATTGCATGTAGGGTGTTAGCTTCCTGCAAGCAACTTCACATTTCCGGAATGGAGAGAGAGAGAGAGAACTCCAATTATTGAAGGGAAGACAATCTGATCCAAAGATGAGATTCATCTAATATTAAGGAAACCTGGGGAAAACAATAACAACAACAATGCCTCAGGCTTCAGGACCGAAGCATTTTGCAGGGTCCAATCTTTAGTTCTTCGTTCCTGAAGCATTTCCTCCATGGTCAATGGCCACAAAGGCCACGCCGATCATTTGATGTTCAATATCTGAAGGCAACTGGGTTAGATCAACAACACAAGAAGGAATCATCCACCAGGCTGGCTCAGAAAGTAAAACTGAGAATGGCCTCTGAAAGCTTGTTCAGGTCTTGGCAGCAAGGTTCTCGGATGAGCACAAAGTCCACTTTTCGGTCTTGTCCTTCAAAAATTTCCAAAAGCTTGCTCCTCAGCCACTCCGTCTCCTCTGTGGAGCGAAGCTTCTCCTTCTCGATGGGGCTGTCCTGCCGACCTCTCCTGTAGTCTCCTACTGAACCGGCGGGAGGCCTCCTGTCCCTGAGTTGAAGGACCTCTGTCTGCGCAATAGGACGTGATGGCGTGAACAGGGGGGCTGGCTGGCCGTTGAAAGAGTGACAATCGGGATATTTGGTTCTGCAATAGAGAGAGGGTGGGGGGGAAAGAAAAAGGAAGAAAAATTAAAATTCCGCCCTGGTTTTGCAAGAAATGGAATGGAATGAATTTCAGTGGTGAAATTCAACTGGTTCTATCCGATTCGGGCGAACTGGTAGTGCTGGTGGTGGGAAGCTCCACCCACCTGCCCAGACATCATCACGTCCCGTTTTTGATCCTCTGCACATGCGCAGTGTGGAGGAGGTGTGCACGCTCACATTTCCGAACTGATAGCGAAGGTAAGTAAATTTCACCCCTGAATGGGTGCCTTTTTTTTTTAATCAGAGTTTCTCCATTAGAAGTAGCAATTTGCTTATTTTTAACCAATTATTGGTTTAACCAATTATTTTAACTAATTATTTTAATTGGTGGCTTGTTAGATGGATGGCAGACTCTGCTTCCCTTCCCCCACTTGCTTTCTGCTCTCTACCCAACCATCTTTTTGGTTATCATATTGATGTATTTATCCTCGTTGTGTTCCTTTGTCATTGTTTATTACTCTGTTCTTTTACTTCTGTTTATCCAGCTTTTCATTTTGCTTCTTTTTTATTGTTGTAAGCTGCCTAGGGTAGCTCCATAGCGAGATAGGCAGCAAATAAATTTAACAAAATAAATAAGAAAATAATTCATCCAAAAAGATAAGCCAGTGGGAGTTATGCACCACTGGGGATTTCTCAGGGTAATCTAAGCAGAATTTAAAACAAATTAATAGAGATTGACAGAGTTGACAGAGTTAGTCCAACCCCCCACCCAAGTTGGAGACCTTACACCATTTCTGACAAATGGCAGTCCAGTATCGTCTTGAAAGCTTCCAGTAATGAAGCTCCCACAACTTCTGAAGGCAACTTCTGTTCCTGTTCTGTTGATTGTTCTCGCTGTCAGAAAATTTCTCCTTATTTCTAGGTTGAATCTCTCCTTGATCAGTTTCCATCCATTATTCCTTGTCTGGCTTTCGGGTGTTTTGCGAAACTGCTTGACCCACTCCTCTCTGTGGGAGCCCCTCAAATACTGGAACACTGCTATCATGTCTCCCCTGGTCCTTCTCTTCACTAGACTAGTTCCTGCAACCGTTCCTCATATGTTTTCGCTTCCAGTCCCCTAATCATCCTGGTTGCTCTTCTCTGCACTTTTTCTAGTGTCTCAACATCTTTTTAATAGTGTGGTGACCAAAATATTGGATGCAGTATTCTAGGTGTAGTCTTACTAAGGCTTTATAGAGTGGTATTAGTACCTCACTTGATCCTGATTGTATCCCTCTGTTAATGATTGTAAAACAAATTAGCAAAGGAGTTGAAATACTTCAGATACCATAATGGAACCTGGGATGTTTTGGACTGAGCAATAATTGGAAGGTGAGACACGAAGGAATGACAACAAAGGATTGGTTGTGGCAACTTAAAATGTCAGGCTCTTCCCACTTCTGGCCATAAGATGGAGCTCTGCCACTATTTATCACCACAGAAGCCAGAAGTCCTTCAACTTGGTTGCAACCAAGAATTCTAGGGACTGTATGTCTATGGAGATTCTCAGTCATCCTGGTCATGGTTGTCCCAAAGGTGCTTTTTCAAGAGGCAACTGGACTTTCTGGGTTTTCTTTGAAGACACTGAAGAAGCTTCTTGGATAAGAAGCGAAACGCCTACAAAGAAAAAACAAAAAGTCCAGGAACAGTAATTTCTGTAGAATTAGAAAAAGGGGAAAGGTGGCAATTGGGAAATGTTTGGTAGCGACCGCCACCACCTGTTCCCTGCCATGTTTTGCTATCCTGCCATTCCAGATCTGTTTTTCACTACCAAGCCGTAGTCTTTAGAGTTAAGACATGTCCATTGTGGTAGCAACCAAGAGCAGCCTATGATTCTCAGTTGCCATGCAAAGCTAAGCTTGGTTAATGCTTAGATTATGAAGGGAATCTCCTGCTTCAGAGAGATTGCTGACTCATAACTGACCGAAGGCCACTTCACCGGCCACCCCAAGATTGCAAGCTAGACCAGAAAGTTGAAATTCGTCATGAACAAACTGCTTCCTTGTGGTTGTCGAAGAAACCGTAGAAACCTCACCGTGAGGTTACTAGAAGTCAACTCAAAGGAAATTTTAGCTTTAACCTCACCCAATGGCACTTGCGTAGAGGAACAGGAAGAAGTCGCAGATTATGAAGTTGGACAGAAACTACTTGGGCATTGCGGCCAAGAAACTTGAAGAATTTTTGAAGGATTTAAAATTGTTTTTTTTTAAAAAAAAAAAAGTTTTGCTTTCACAGGAGTTGAATCTGAATTCGATATCTATTTTAGGTTCTGGAGATGACCACTTGATTGCTAAAGTATATAAAATATTAATAGTCAAGAGGAACCTGGAAGATGAATGTGTAAAAAAAAGTCTCTGGTAAAACGGGCCAAAAATTTTGGGTATAATATAAAGTTAGATAAATGGGAGAATGTACGGAGTAATGGATTAAAACGTACTTTGAATTATAGTTTGAAAGAAACACAGGTAAAGGTAAGGTTCCCCTCGCCCATATGTGCTAGTCATTCCCAACTCTAGGAGGCAGTGCTCATCTTCATTTCAAAGCTGAAAAGCCAGAGCTGTCCTAAGACTTCTTCGTGGTCATGTGGCCAGGATGACTAAACACCAAAGGTGCACGGAACATTGTTACCTTCCCACCAAAAGTGGCCCCTATTTTTCTACTTGCATTTTTTACATGCTTTCGAATTGCTAGGTTGGCAGAAGCTGGGACAAGTAACGGAGCTCACCCCGTTATGCGGCGCTAAGGATTCGAACCATTGAACTGCTGACCTTTCGATCGACAAGCTCAGCATCTTAGCCACTGAGCCACCGCATCCCCTAAAAAAACATGCCCTCCCATAAAACCCCCAAGACTTAAGTTCGAGGAACCAAGATGGCGCAGTGGTTAAAACGCAGTATTGCAGGCTAACTCTGCCGACTGCCAGGAGTTCGATCCTGACTGGCTCCACGTTGACTCAGCATTCCATCCTTCCAAGGACCATAAAAGGAGGACCCAGATTGTTGGGGAAAATATGCTGACTCTGTAAACCGCTTAGAGAGGGGCTGTAAAGCACTATGAAGCGATATATAAGTCTAAGTGCTATTGCTATTGCCTGACTCAGAATGAAGCTATTTACTTTCCATCCAACTACAAGGCGTTGGGTTTTCAAATGTAAACCTATCCTGGTCAGAGTAGCTCAAGGGATATATTTGTTAGAAGCGGATCAGAAATACTCACTTTGTTTTTTTCTTCAGGAAGTCTGCTAAGGTAGGGCCACTTCGTCCTAAGGGGTCATCCGGCACCATAAATATGTTCCCCACAAAAGTGTACTGCAACAAGCTGCACAACAGAAAAACCAGAGAAAACGTTCATACATTCTGCAAAGCGACAATCTGGTTTGGCAAATTCAAACGGGTCAGGTCCACTGATGGTGCCAAGTCACAAATGACGGCTTGCAAGCCACTCGACACACTAAACCACAAACAAGTAAACCAGCTTGGACTTCCTGCAATTTGCAAATCCATCCAGAGAGTTAAGAAAAAAAAAAATCAACCACTGAAGTGTCCTGTCCCCCCCACCCCCCCAGCCAAGGATTCAGCTGACGTGTCAGCCTAGTACTGTTGAGAAACACGGCATTCTGGTCCCCTTATGATCTTGAACAGCTAAGGTTAAATGTATAGGTATAGGTCAGTGATGGCTAACCTTTTTCTTGCCATGTGCTGAAAGCGTGCACGCAAAAGTGCTTGTGTGTTTCGGCACGAATAATGCAATGCAGGGGGCCCTGTGCATGCATGCACGACCCCCCCATGCTCTCCCCCCACGCATGCGCGTGTGACCCCGTGACCCCCCATTTTGGGTCTAGTAGGCCTCCCTGCAGCTTCCTGGGCCCAAAAACAGGCTGTGGGGGGTGCCCCACACCCCATGCTCCGCCTGCCCCGGTGAATGCACACGCTCCTCCCGCCCCACACACACACATGCACGACTCCCGCACATGCATGCATGTCTCCCACATGTGCCCCGCTCCCTCACGCATCCTGAAAATCATCTGGTGGGAGGCGTGCACCCATTTGCGGTGGAGCTGAGCTGGGCAACAGCTCACGTACCCGCAGAAAGGACTCTGCATGCCAGCTGTGGCACGTGTGCCATAGGTTCGCCATCACGGGTATAGCTCCTGCTTCAGCTTATTCCAACTTCCAACTTATTCTGAAAATGTTAACTTTCAGTAACCTCCTGAAAGCAGCCATTTTAGAAGCAACAAGAACATTCAATATACATTCAGGAGTAGCCAATTTTCACAGACCTCCTCAGCACCTTCAGATTAAGCCCTAAAATTCAGTCACTGAATTTCAACAGCAGTTTGTCTACTTTACATTCCAAATTAAGAGGGGCCCCTGAGAGCGGTTATGGGGCCGTTCCCATCACCAAAAGGGCTGCACAGGTAGTCCTCGACTTACGACCACAATTGAGCCCCAAATTTCCATTGCTGAGAGAGACAGTTTTTAAGTTGGATTCTGCCGCCATTTTAATTGCCTTTCTTGTCACGGTGATTAAGTGAACCGCTGAAAGTTGTTAGGTTAGTAACACAGTTGTTAAGTGAATCTGGCTTCCCCGTTGACTTGGTTTGTCAGAAGGTCACAAAAGGGGATTGTGTGACCCCGGGACACTGCAACCGTCATAAATATGAATCCGTTGCCAAGAGTCTTGAATTTTGATCTCTTGACCAGGGGGATGTGCAATGGTAAGTGTGGAAATGTCATTTTTTTTTCCAGTGCTGTCATAGCTTTGATCGGTAACTAAGTGAACAGTTACAGTATATAAGTTGAGGACTAACTGTAATGTTTGGCATTGGTTTGGCCTCTTTTTTTCTCCTTGAAATTGGGTAATTGTTCCCATCCCTATCCTTAACACCCACAAACCACTGAAAAAAACACTCCCTTAAGGGCTTATTTCTGAGAAGGAAATGGTGGGCGTATCAGGAGAAACATACAAGTTGACTGAGGTAAGAAGGAGCTACTTAAGTGTGAGGGATGGAACAAGAAAATCAAGAATGACTGATTGTTGAATGAATCATCATCTCCTTTTTAACGACCCCATTAATCCCTTGCGGGGTTGGAGTCTGGCCAACTGAATGGAGCTGAGGGTGTACTGGCCGGATGCCCTTCCTGTCGCCAATGACTGGTTGTTGAATGAATGTGGACTGGATACGGGTTAACAACTCATTCAGAGACAGTTCGAAGTTATGACAGCGCTAAATAAGTGGCACTCGCAACCTGTCCTGCATGTTCTGGCCATCCCAGCAACGCTTGAATCAGGTGATGGGGATTGTGGTGATTCACTTAAGGACCAGGGCAAAAAAATGGCTGCAAAATTGGGTACAGCCATGTGATGCCTCTGTCAGCGTTCCAGAAAAAAACCCAACTCCAAGTAAAGACTCTGAAGCGAGCATCTTTCAAAGTTCTATTTACTAGAATAGGTAAATTGGCACATCTGGGAAAACCCGAATCTGAGAGGTCCGGGTTTTCCCTCAGTAAATCAAAAACCCCAAAACCATCCCCTCACTCCTCAGTCGATCACATGCTCCAATCAACTGCCGTCCCATCTCGAGACATCACTCCGACCATTCCTTCTCCAGATGCAGGATCACCCTGACCTTGACCAACAGGAAGAATGCTATTATGTCTACAGACAACCCCTCTACTAAATCCCCTCTCCTATTTTCCCACACAGGAGAAGGTGGCAGCATGGAAACTTCTGGCCTAATATGGCTTCCAAAGCTGACAGCCTCGCTTAACAAGCACACCACTGAGTCGAGACGAGTAAAGTCGAGTCGAGTCGAATCGAATTGAATTCCATATTGGCCAAGTGTGATTGGACACACAAGGAATTTGTCTTTGGTGCATATGCTCTCAGAGTACATAAAAGGACAAGATACATTCATCAAGAATCACAAGGCACAACACCCAGTGACAGTCATACAGTACAATAAGAATCAAAAAAATATCAATATAAATCGCAAGGATACAAGCTACAAATGGCAAATTTTCCAGTCTAAAATGTGGTGGTCGGGGACATCCAATGTTATCATGTCTCCAAATAGCTTCCTGTAGCTCTTGAAAGCCACCTGAGCCCTCAAGGAAAGCTAATATAAGGTGAAAACATTTCCTATCTGTAGGCAAGATATAAAGACAAAAGAACCGAGATTAACAGAATAACATAGTTGGAAGGGACCTTGGAGGTCTTTCTTCTAACCCAACCCTCTGTCAGGGAGGAGAACCTATACCATTTTAGACAAATGGCTGTCCAATCTCTTATTAAAAACCTCCAGTGTTGGTGCACCCACAATTTCTGGAGGCAGAATGGTTAATTGTTCTAACTGTAAGGAAATTGCTAGGTTGCTTCTCTCCTTGATTAATTTCCATCCATCGCTTCTTGTCCTGCCTTCAGGTGCTTTGGAGAATAGGTTGAAACCCCCCCCCCCTTCTTTGTGGCAGCCCCTCAAATATTGGAAGACTGCTATCGTATCACCCCTAGCCCTTCTTTTCATTTATTTATTATTTGAAGAGGAAGGAGGGAAGAGAGAAAGGGAGGGAGGGAGGGAGGGAGGGAGGGAAGAAAGGAAGGAATTTTCCCAATAATTGCAATACAGAAAAATTATGGGAAAACTATGGCAATGTAGTTATTAATAAATAAATCATTTCTTCTTCCATTGCACCATTTCAGAGGGGACCTCAATAGCTGAAGCTCCATATTTGAATAATACCCTCTAGAAATAATCTTCTAAAACTGAGTGGGGGAAAAGCTTTCCAATGCTCATCCTAAATTTGTTCCTTCCCTCCTTTTTTCCCCCCCTAGAATTTCAGGACTGCAGCCTGAAGAGCATTTCCCCCCCCCCACGCTTGTTTCCAAAATATAAGAGGAAAATGTTGAGAGCACCAGAGCATGGCTGCGTAGGTGCGTTTGGAGAAAGATCTGCGTTGTGTGGGAAAGCGGAAAGGAGATACGTACAAGCGAGGGAGTGAAGCAGCTGTCAAGCTCAGGAGGTGACTAAATGGTCAAGGAGGAGCAAAATTTGGACTTCACCAAATCAGCGCAGACCAGCCAAAAGGGGAAGCAGATCCCAGCAGTTTCATGCTCCAGCAGAAACGCTGAGGAGCTACAACCAGCCAGGCATTTGTGAGGCACCTTCCTTTTCCTACTCCAGCACTAAATGAGAAACCATCTGTCACAACCAGAGGTGAAATGATCCCGATTCGGACCGGATCACCTGATCCGGTAGCGATGGCGGCGGGTGGTTCAGAGAACCGGTAGCAAAAATCCCTGCCCCCCCCCCATGACCAGCTGAGCTACGCAATCCTCAGACGCTTTTTTTTACTTTTAAAAGTGTTTTTTCTTCAGCCGAAAAATGCTTTTAAAAGTTAAAAAAAAAAGCCTCTGAGGATCGTGCAGCTCAGCTGGGATCGTTAGAGCCTTTTAAAAGCATTTATTTACAACCTCTTCGACTGAAGAGATTGTAAAAACTGCTTTTAAAAGGCTCTGACATATCAGGCAACTCCGCTGGGATCGTCAGAGCCTTTTAAAAGCATTTTTTCTACAACCTAAATGCTAAACTAAAATGCTTTTAAATGCTAAACTAAATGCTAAACTAAAATGCTTTTAAAAGTTAAAAAAAAAAAGTTGGCCATGCCCACTCAGTCACATTACCTCCCCCCACGAAGCCACACCCACAGAACCAGTAGTAACAAATTTTACATTTCACCACTGGTCACAACCCTGAAGTGATCATGGCTGAGGCCATCTTGGAGGCTATTCAGGGCTGCCACACAACGGGGGGGGGGGAGGGGAAGGGGGGCGGAAATAGGTAGTTAGATGGGGTTTGTAGCCAAAACAATAAAACTTTCCTGTGGGAACCCAAGGACATTCCCACAGTTGGCTGGCCAGAGGAGGGGCGAAGTAACCAAGCAACAGGCCAGCTCCTGGATTGGACAGCGTGACCAGTGACTTGGGTGGGTGGGGGAGGGGAAACGTTTACTTTTAATTAAGTGAAAGCGGCGGGAACTTTTAGAGTCAGCTTTCACCAGTTGTGCCAATATCATCATCTTTTAATGACCCCATAATCCCTTGCCGGGTGGAGTCTGGCCAACTGAATGTTTACTGGCTGGATGCCCTTCCTGTCGCCAATGTGGAGCTATGTTCAGCAGATCAATTCCCAAAATGCCCAGAGAGAGAGAAATATCTGCCTCTACCCAGGATCAAACTCATAACCTCCTGATTGTGAGGCGAGAGTTCCACCTTTAGGCCATCGCACCACTCACCAGTTGTGCCAATATGATCTACCCAATAAAAAAACTGTTCTTTGAGAAACCCTGGCTGCCTCAGAGTTCTAATTTCTATGGGTGCATTACTTGGAACGCTGACACCAGCATTTCAGCACTAATTGAGAATTTCAGCAGACAGCAACAGAAACCAACTTGAAGGTTGCTAAATGTTAGCTAAAGACTGGCTATAGGCTCTCATGACCGTTTTTCACACTTTACGTCCGTTGCAGCATCCCCATGGTCACGTGATCAAAATTCAGATGCTTGGTAACTGACCCATATTTATGACAATTGCAGTATCCCGGGATCACGTGATCCTCCTTTGAGGCCTTCTGACTAGCGAAGTCAATGAAGGAAGCCAGATTCACTTAACAACCGTGTTACTAACTTCGCAACTGCGCTGATTCACTTAACATCTGCCACAAGGAAGGTCGTAAAATAGGGCAAAGCTCACTTAGCAATTGTCTTGCTTGGCAACGTAAATTTTGGGCTCAGTTGTGGTCAAGGACCACCTATACATAGAATCATAGGGCTGGAAGGGAACCCAGAGGTCCTCTAGTCCAACCCACTGCTCAAAATAGGAGATCTTATATACCATCCAGATCAATTGATTACTCAGTCTACTTTTGAAAACCTCCAGTGATGAAGGCAGGTAGTGATCCAGTGATACCCACAACTCCAGAGTAGGAAGTAAGTAGTTTTGTTAATTGTTTTCTCAATTAAGGCCTCCCAGGAGAAACAGAGGGAAGATATTTATTTATTTTATTTATTATTTAAATTTTTATATCGTCCTCCTCCTGAGGGACTCAGGGCAGTGCATAGCCACAATAAACACATATATCCATAAAATTAAAAACAGTTTAAAAACATATTAAATAATTTGGCCCTATATTAAAAAACTAAAACACCCATTAAAATTCGTTCTTAAGCCAGCCCAGCCTGTTGAAACAATAAAATCTTAAGGGTACGGCGAAAACTACGTAGGTCAGGGATCATACGAATCTCCAGGGGCAATTCATTCCAGAGGGCAGGTGCCCCCACAGAGAAGGCTCTCCCCCTGGGGGTCACCAGTCGACATTGTTTGACCGACGGCACCCTGAGGAGACCCTCTCTGTGGGAGCATATTGGCCGGTGGGAGGCTATCAGTGGCAGAAGGCGATCTCATAAGTACCCAGGTCCTAAGCCATGGAGCGCTTTAAAGATGGTAACCAGCACCTTGAATTGCATCCGGAAGACCACTGGGAGCCAGTGCAGCTTGCGCAGGAGCGGTGTTACATGGGTGCGCTGTGTCGCTCCCATAGTCACCCGCGCGGCTGCATTCTGGACCAGTTGGAGCTTCCGAGTGCTCTTCAAGGGGAGCCCCATGTAGAGAGCATTACAGTAGTCGGGACGGGAAGTGACGAGGGCATGAGTGACCATGCGCAAGGCGTCCCGGTCCAGAAAGGGACGCAACTGGTGAATCAGGCGAATCTGATAAAAAGCCCCCCGGCCACAGCCATCAAATGATCTTCTAAAGACAGCCGTGCATCCAGGAGGACGCCCAAGTTGCGAGCCCGCTCTGAGGGGGCCAAGATCTCACCCCCAATAGTCAGCGATGGAGCCAGCTGGCTATACCGGGACGCCGGAAACCACAGCCACTCGGTTTTGGAGAGGTTGAGTCTGAGCTAGAAATTGTCTGTCTGTCTATGGTTTCTATCACTTCTCAAAAGACACCCCCCACACACCAAGCTTGGATATTTCAAATGTAGAAATAAAGGACTCCTGAGATTAGTCCTCATTAACATCTTAGTTTTCATGGGTGACATGCTAATTAGTGGAAAGGCATTGAAATGTGTAATTTCCCTCAGACCAAACCAGAAAGTGTAGTCCCAGGAGACCATATCAAACGCCTCTTTCTGGGTTGCCTGTTCTTGAAACCTGATTCTTGAGGACAAATCTTCAGCTTCCTTGACTCACTCAACTTTTGTATATCAATTGTCAATCAACATACCTGACAGGAAGAAGTCCAAGTCTCACCCTATTTCTCCCCACCTCATTCAAGCACCGTCTAGAACAGGGGTGGGGAACGATGGCCCCTTTATGACATGTGGACTTCAACTCCCAGAATTCCTGAGCCGGCTATGCTGGCTCAAGAATTCTGGGAGTTGAAGTCTACAAATCATAAAGGGGGCGTGTTTTCCCCATCTCTAATCTAGAAGTTCCTTCCAAAAAAAAAACCCCTAAGATTGCCTCTTGCTCCACCCCACTGAGCCCCCAAATTCAAGAATCCATTTTCACCTCTCCTTGATTATCTTCATCCATCTCTTCGATTCTTTGGCAAGATCCCGGAATTGGTCATTGGTGACTATCACCCCATTGGTCTGTTCTGCTAGTTTCAGCATCATTCTGCAGTCCAATGAAAGACATGTAAAAGAAAAGCAATTCTTAATTAATTAGGATAATTTTACCTCTTCTGTTTCAAAGTTCTCAAGCTTTCTTTGAGGAGAGGTTCACATTGCCACATTGCCACATTGCAAAAGATCTGGAAGAGTAAAGGTCTTGTCTAGGAAGCACACTTGTCTCTCCTTTTACAGCCATACCAACAACACAGGACAATCTCTTTTCAGAGAACTGGTCTACCATTATTGATCCATGAGTTACTGAGATAGCCACGGTGTTTGCAACCACAAAGCCGCCAGGCTAGGAAGCAAGAGATTGTGAGTTCAAGTCTTGCCTTAACCATGAAAAGCCAACTGGGTGACTTTGGGCCCAGTCCCTCTCTCTCAGCTCAACTCACCTCTTAGAATTGTTGTTGTGGGGAAAGTAGTACTAGGAAAGTATCTGTAGTTATCTGTAAACATAATAAAGGCAGGAGATAGAAAGATGATAGATAGATAGATAGATAGATAGATAGATAGATAGATAGATATGGATGGATGGACGGACGGACGGACGGACACAAAATCACAAGAGTACGTCTGATTTACTTTGGCCACGTCATGGGTGCCAATTCATTGGAGAAGTCAATGATGCTAGGAATACTTGGTGGAATAAGAAGAAGGGGCAAGGAAAGAACTCACTGGATTGATACCATCAAAGATGCTGATATGAAGATGAGCATCCAGCAGCTGAAAGAAGCTGTGCCTGGTAGGGTGACGTGGAGAGCACTTGCCTACAAAGTCACCAAGAGTCGTACAAGACTGAACGATGGAGAATGAAAATGAGAATAAACAAAGAACCTAGGACCGTGATGGCGAACCTATGGCATGCATGACCAAAGCGGCACGCGAAGCCATGTCGCACGGCACGCACGGCCTTGCCTGTTTGTCAAAAATCAGTGTGTGCATGCACGCTGGCCAGCTGATTGTCGGGTGCCCATGCATGCTAAAACCCAGATGTTTGGCTCTTCCAGACCGTGATCCCTTCGTGCGGGCGGCAATGCCAAAAATTGGCCTGCGCGTGCACACCGGCCAACTGATCATTAGACATACATGCATGCTAGAGCCCGGAAGTTCCGGACACAGCCCGATGAGTGCGTGTATGTACGCGGCGTTTCCACACGACTTTTTCTGTATCCAACAAGAAAAGAAAGTGCTGGAATATCCAAGATGGCTCACACCTATAAATTATGCTTCTTTCAACTAGTTCAGCTAAACAGTTAGTATACACTATACTAAACCATAATAGAGCTTAGCAAGATAGGAAAACACAAGTTATCTTCCTATTTCTTTTCAAAGACCTTTAGAGTTAGAAGGGGCCATTAAAGCCAAAGAATTCAAACTCTGCGCAAAATTCCAAGTTCATATTTCTAAGATTATTTGTGAGGCAAGAGGGCCATGAAGCATTGTAAATACGGTGGTTCCTTGATACCCATCGTTAATTGGTTCCAGAAGGCACGATGAGTATCAAAAATGATGAGCACCAAACAAAACTTTCCCCACAAAGAATAATGTAGGAAGTCATAAGGCAGCCGACATCGACAAGTTCTAGCTTGTGACCAAACAAAGAAACGAGTACCAGGACAATATTTTCATGTCAAAATGCACTGAGTACCAAATTGGATGGATTTCAAAGCAGCTGAGTACCAAAGTACCACTTAATAAACCTACCATATTTTTCGGAGTATAAGGCGCACCCTTTTCCCCCAAAAAAAGAGGATGAAAATCTTGGTGCATCTTATTCTCCGAATGTAGCCCCGCCCAGCCTCTCAAAAGAAGATTTCAGAGGCTAAAAAATGCCTCTGGAAGAAGCTTCAGAAAAAAAACCTCAGAAATGAAGCTTCAGAAAAAAAGCCTCCAAACAGAACTTCAGGAAAAAAGCCTCCGAATCAGAGCTTCGGGAAAAAAGCCTCTGAAACAAAGTTTTTTTTCTGAATCTCTGTTTTGGAGGCTTTCAGAGGCAGAAAAAAAAGTTTCTTCTGAAATGAAGTTTCAGAGGCAGAAAAAAAAGCAAGGCACAGAGCTCACAACCAACAAACCTGTTGCTAAAATTCGCCTCTGGGAATAACTGATTGGGGATATTCCGGGAGGCCGATCCACCCACCATTCATCTTTTTATTTAGTTTCCTCCCCAAAAACTAAGGCACGTCATATACTCTGGTTTGTCTTATACTCTGAAAAATATGGTAATACGGTATTTAACTGTAATAAATTCTGCTGTCTGTTTTAATGCCCGCAACAGGTTTTTTGTTCCTTAGTATGACAGGGAATTTGACTCCCAAATTAAATTTGCATTATGTGTCTGATCAGTTGGCAGAATCATTTCCTGCTTCTGTTGGGTATCTAGGGCTCATGTGACCAAAAAAAAAAAAGAATGAAGCCATTCACTGCCTTGAAACTTGGAAAGCCCTGGGGAAAATCCCATTACCAGTCCCTGTAAAAGAATGACTTCATTATCATCCACTGGTCTGCTCAGCAAATGTTGAAATAACTGGGCAATTCTCAAAAAAAGAACAACCAAAAAAAAAAAAAAAAAGCACGTTGTTTGCTCATGTTTATCTCAATTTCCCCAAATTTGGCCACAAGCAATATTTCCTGCCCAAAGAAGCAATTTGAAATATTTTAAAGGTGGAACAAATACTTTAGGTCCCTGATGCTCTCTGAGCTTATTTTCTTGCAAACGTTTCATTATCCAAAGTAAGTGACATCATCAGTGCTACTGATCCATTCCTTATGAGCACTGATGACGTTACCTAATTTGTGTAAGAAAACATCTGCAGGAAAACTACCAAGCTCGGAGAGCACCAAAGACCCTTCATTTCAATCCTGAGCTACAGATAAAATACTCTCTTGTTATGACCCTGTAATCCCTTAATTTGGGGTAGAATCGGAGCGAATGGATGGAGTTGAGAGTTTACCAGCCGGATGCCTTTCCTGATGCCACACAGTGTTCACAGCAGATATTTTTTCTTTGCACCCTAGGAAAGAAACATTTGCCCTACCTAGGATTGAATTCTCAACCTTCTGAGTGAGAGGTGAGTGTCTTCACCATTAGGCCACCATGCACTCATCCCAGAGATACAAATAGTCCCCTTTATGGGTATCTTAAGATATCATAAAAGCTTGCTCCTTGGCAGGGGTTTTCTTGTTTTTGTCGTAAGAATATAGTGTATTCTTACGACAAAACAAAGTAACCAATTTTGATTCTTGCTATTAATCGAATAACACTGAAGCCCTGAAGACCTTTCTTTTTCAGCAAGCCGTGCTGGCTTAACACTTTTTTAAAATGTTTTTAATAGGTTTGTTATTCTTCTTTTAATTATAGGGCCAAACATCTTTTTAAATTGTTTTTAATGTTTGTATCTATGTTTTTTACTTTGGCTGTACACCGCCGAGTCCTTTGGGAGAAGGGTGGTATATAAATTTGATAATAAATAAATAAATAAAAATAAATAAATAAACACGTTTCAAAATTCCCACAGCCAACAGCAAACTGGCTGCAAACACTTCCCTACTATGCAACACGAATATAAGTGCTTGCACACACATACACAAACTGTTACCCTAGCTACTTTTCTGATCAAAAGATGGAGGAATGACCTGTTTCAAATTTTGCCATTTTCTTTAATACAGAAGGAATTACCGTATTTTTTGGAGTATAAGACACTCCGGAGTATAAGATGCACTTTAGTTTTTGGGGAGGAAAATAAGAAAAAAAAATCTGCCTCTGCCTACCAGCATCCATTGATATTCATCTGGCTAGCATTCTGTCAGTATGTGAGAGGGCTGAGGACTGTTTGGAAACTGAAACAGTATTTGCTGTGGAGACAGCAAGGAGCCTGGGCGTGGCTTAGCTCAACTGTTCTGTACTAAACCTACATGCTGTGCTGATCTCTGAAACTGAAACGCCTCTCCTCTGCTTGTGTTTTGCTTGTATTTACTACCACATTGGAAAACCTGCTTTTGGTATTGTATATTTACTTCATGTATTATATTATATATAAAGAGAAGTGATTGAATCCTGCTGAATCATTTACTTGTGTGTGCTTTCTGGATGTGATTGCTGCCTCAAACTCTGACACGTTCAGGCAGCAAATAGCGAACAGCCAGGTCAGCTTCAGCACATTATTGCAGCCTGATTCAGCATGAGCAGCTGATTGGCAGATGGATCAGCCTCCCGGAGCACACCCAATCAGCTGTTCCAGGCTGCAAGGATTGCCACAGACCATCACCTCCTCCATGCCTCACATTTTTGGCTACATTCAGTGTATAAGATGCACCCAAATTTTCACCCTCTTTTTTTGGGGTGGTGCATCTTATACTCCGAAAAATACGATAATAATGTCGAAACAGGAATGTCTGTTTTGTGTAAGTCCCTGTGTTAGAATTCTGTACTAATTCAAGCATTGATCTCAATGAATAAATATGGATGAGAGGCAGATCAGTAGCTTTATCTTATCCTAAGTCACCTTTCTGAATTTGCCCCCACCTTAAATCCATTGTTGTACATTTGCCATCTAAGAGTTTCAAAAAAAACCCAAAAGGCTTAAAAAGCGGGGTTCATTTTCAAAACCCCAAAGTTGTGTTCTGACTTCATTGCTTCAGCTCATGGGCACATTGAAACGGATGTATTCGCTGGTGAACAAACAACCGAAGAAACCTTGTACAAGTCAACTCATACAAGGTTACTACAGGTAGTCCTCGACTTACGACCACAACTGAGCCCAACATTTCTGTGGCTGAAACAGTTGTTAAGTGAATTTTGCCCCGTTTTATGACTTTTCATGCAACAGTTGTTAAGTGAATCACTGCGGTTGTTAAGTTAGTAACACGGTTGTTAAGTGAATCTAGCTTCCCCATTGACTCCGCTTGGCACTGGACACTGGCAGGGTAAGCTAATGGATGTAAACAGGGAACAATCCCCGCACTTACTAGCATGGAGGACGTTACCTAATTGGGTAATGAAACGTCTGCAAACAACCAAGCTTTTTAAAAGCACCAAAAACTCCAGAAAACACTGATTGCTTTTAGTAACCAATCCAACAATGGAGCTCACCTGTCATCATATGGGACAATGCCTCTCCCGTCGATTTTCCGGGATGGTGTAAGGGACAGGATGCTTAGGTCATGCAGTTCAGTCAAAAAGTGCCTCTCTGCGATTGGTGAAGGGGTAGGGAAACAGGCAAAAATAATAATAAAATACAATGGTCAAAATACACCAGTAGATTTGCTCATTGGTTGCAGCTCAACGCAAATGAAGTACCACTAGATGTAAACGGGGTGTCTTCCTTAAATTAATCCATGAAGGATTGTAGCAGTAGCCACAAGAATTAGGGTGGCTCAGATCGAAATCTTTAGCCACCTTCAATTTGTGAATTTGATTGGCTGATAAGTTCTACCTTCAGTCTAGGTCAGAGGTCAGCAACCTACGGCTCTGGAACCGCATGTGGCTCTTTCACCACTCTGTTGCAGCTACCTGTCACTCAAAATATGCGTCACAACCGCCAATGTGCAACACCCACCAGCACGCAATTTATTGAGCTTTTCAAGCCCCGGTAGACCAACCATGGATGAATCCAAGAAAAGAAAAGTTTCAGAAGAAAACAGAACATTTAATTCAACTACATATGCTAGTTTTGTGGGCGCTCAAGAAATAGTCAGGCACGGGAAGGGTTTTTGTGGCTCCCGGTGTTTTCTTTTCTGTGGAAAATGGGTCCAAATGGCTCTTTTGAGTGTTTAAAGGTTGCAGACCCCTGGGCTAGGCATCTGAAGGGCTGATGAGTTCCACCCTCAATCTATGCATCTGATTGGCTGATGAGTTCCACCCACAATCTAGGCATCTGATTGGTTCCTTGATCTCACAAGAAAATGGAAACGGTCATGGGGAGAGATAAGTTCATTCAAGGTATAAAAATGCTTGAACATTCCACGTTGTAACAAATCAGTGAGTAACTATTTTTATTACTAATCTTTACTAGAAAAGCCAGGGTAAGGACATCTAGCTTCCCTTTCCCTAGATTATTAGACCGGTACAAATGCCTCTGTTTAGATAATGCTGGTGGATGTCCTCCATACGACATTTAAAAAAACCCAGTGTTTCCATTTTTATTCATTTGCAAATACATAGATCCAATAGGTTTTTTTCAGCCATCACGATGGATTAAAATGCCTGCAGGGAATCAGCCAAAACATGGTTCAGCTCTTTGCTTTTGAAAACAAAACAACACACACAAAAAAAAGCAAAAACTTCCCACCTCTCACATTAGAATCTTTTTCCATTCGATAAGCGGGCACTAAGACGTTCACTTCGCGGTGGCCTCGGTCCCAGAAATATTGCACAGCTAGGGCAATTCCTCGGCATGAGAAGAACTGGTTCAGACCGTGCCTGAGAACAGGAAACAGGTAGAGATTTAGATCTATGAAAGTCGAAGACAGGGGTGTCAAACTCGAGGTCCGGGGGCCGGATCTCGCCCGCGGGTTGATTAGATTTGGCCCACACGGCCGCCCTGAAAACAGCGGTGCCTCTGCCAATGAAAATGGGCTCCCGAGCTCCGTTTTTGGCTGTGCTGGCCTCCTTCAATCCTCTGCCAGGGAAAACAGATCTCAGGAGGGCAGCATTTTCGCTGGCAGAGTGCTCAGGCCACCACAGGCACCAATAAGAGCCGAGGTGGCGCAGTGGTTAGAGTGCAATACTGCAGCTACTTCAGATGACTGCTAGTTCAGCAGATCAGCAGATCAAATCTCACCAGGCTCATCCTCAGCCTTCCATCCTTCCGAGGTGGGTAAAATGAGGACCCAGATTGTTGGGGGCAATATGCTACTTAGTATACTGTCTTTGGTGTAAGCCGCCCAGAGTCCTCGGAGGGTGGGCGGCATAGAAATATGAATAATAATAATAATAATAATAAATAAAAAATATGAGTGACATCGAGCTGGCCACGCCCACCTCAGCCATGCACATGGCCCTCCCGAGCTCTATTTTCGCTGGCAGACGGTTGCATGATTTGGTGATTTTATATAGGGTATTATTATGTTTCCCTGAAAATAAGACCCAACCGGAAAATAAGTCCTAGCGTGATTTTTCAGGAAGCTCATAATATAAACCCAACCCCCCAAAATAAGCCCCAGTTAAAATTGTCAGCCAGCATTTAGTACCGTGTTTCCCCAAAAATAAGCCCTAACCAAAAAATAAGCCTTAATGTGTCTTTTGGAGCAAAAATTAATATAAGATCCAGTCTTATTTTTAGGGAAACATGGTAGATAGTCTTAGTGGTCAGCAATATATCTTTCTAATGACATCTACAGAAATATAGGAAGTGGATGGGGGCTGTAGTGATAACAATTGGATTTTTATCAGACTTTCTTCCCCCAAATCTAACTCACATCATGGCCACGTTGCTACCATCAATAATGACCATCCGCAAATTCTTCTTCCCAGGTGTATTGGCCAGCGTGAGCTTGAACTCAGTCTGGAGAGCTTCCTCAAAGCGCTGAGCTCCCGTTACTGTAGAAACAGAAGCCTGGTGAAGAGCTTCCATGCTGGTGCTTTCTGCTGACTGGATCCCCTCAGAATCCGATAGGGAGGACAAAAAATTAGCAGTGGGAGAAACTCCAGGATTACTTGCTGAAACATGGTTGTGATTCGAAAATGCACCATTCCACCTTTCCTCTGGATGAGTCCTCTGCGGAGAAGATTCCCTGTAATTCAAAATGGTTGCCCTCTGGGCGCCAAACTGACCTCCATGTTCTGGCTTCATTGGTGATCCCCCTGTCACACTCTCACCTTCGCCTTGGCGTTCCCCTTTCTCGTTGAGCTGCCTCAGGAGACTTGCCAACGGGGCTCCTGTTTGTATTTCTGTGGGGATCTTGCTGGGACAATGGCCACAGTTGACCACTGCCGTTTTGATCAGTTCCTTGACATAATTGTTTTCGTCGTATGGGTCTTCCAGAGACAAAGCGGCGAGACCTCGTCGTTCAGGCTCTTCCTGAGTCGGGGAGGTATCTTTGTTTTGAGACAAGCCTGCTGCCATCATCTGGACTCTATCCAAGATAGTTGAAGGGGCTTCCTGAACTCCACCCTCCAAGAGTATCTTTTTGACCACACGCTCCTCGTAGCCCATCGTTTTAAAGAAGTTTAGCCTCATTTTGAACTCTTTTTCAGTCCACGATGACAGCAAAATGTCGGACGTTGCCTCCTCCCCCTCAGTGGTTTCCTCAGGCAAACTAATGGGACTCGATGCTGTTTCCCAAAGGGGGTTCTTTTCTTCTGCCCGATGATCCTCCAAGCTTTCTGTGAGGCCTTTGTATCCAGGTAGATTCTGAGTCTCGGAGGTAGCTGGAATCTGCTTAGAGAAACTCTTGGAAAGCTCAGAATTCTTAGCAGTCATGGCCTCAAGCCAATGCCGAGGATCATTCAAGTCAGACAGATGTCCCTGTGGCTTAGGGTGAAATTGGGCCTCATCGGAACTTCTGGGAAAGTCATCCCATGGGATGTGAAGATGTTTTTGGTTTTGAGGTTTCGCCTCCACAGCAGGCAAGTCAGCCCTGGCATCCCAAAGTCTAGCTGAGTACGGTAGTTGCATCAAATCTCCAGCTTTGTGAAGAGATTCTTGCGGCCTGGTAAATTCCACAGGCCAGTCAGATCCAGAGCCTCTAGTTCTATTCTGTTCCTGGATTTGACTGAGTTCTTCAGGTATGTCAAAGATAGGCTGAGGCCGATCTGGAGTCCCAGATCTGCCACTATTCACAGCATTGGCTTCCAACCCCAGTGAACTATCTCTCCCAAAACTGGACGGTGTCCTGTAGCCATTCCTTTGTCCCTCCGTGTCTTCTTCCTGAATCTCCTTGACCAAACCAAGCAATTCCTCTTTGACTGAGGTGGGCAAGATCAAGAGATCCATGGCATGTTTGTCATCGTGTTTCTCCACCAATTCCCGGAAGGCCCGTTTGACTTGAGCTTCCCGTTCTTCTGGAAGCTTAGGGTTCTTCTGGTGTTTCCCCACAAATTCCTGGATCCGGCTCTGAGCCATGACAAAAGCTTCTGCCAACCCTGAGATCAGCAGGGTACCCGGGTGGAGAGAGGTGAGGTTCGCTGATGTCCCTTGAATGAGGCAATCCAGAAACAACCCATGGGCACCTAAGAAGATGCACTGCAGGTCTTTAGGATACTGTACTTCCTCCTGAAGCTCTGGGGCACAAAGACCTTTGATGTATTCCTGGAAAACACGAAAACATACAATATAGTAATTCTATATATGTCTGAAAACAGGGGTGGGATTCAAAAATTTTAGCAAGGGGTTCTCTGCCAGGTTGCTGGGTGGGCGTGGCCATGGTGGGCATGGCCTAGACGGCCTCCTGCACCATGGCAGGGGCGGGGGACGTTTTTGTCCTTCTGAGGCTCCGGAAGCTTTCCTTGAGCCTCTGGGACGGCGAAAATAGCCTCCCCAGGCTCTGGAGGCCAGAAACGGGCTCGTTTCCGGCCTTCCCGAACTTCCAGTAGGTCCCTTTTTCGCCCTCCCCGAGCCTCCCTGTGCGCCCTGCACTTACCTGCATCCAAAACGGGCTGCATGGGGACTCCTGGGAAGGGCAGGGTGGGGTGGGCGTGGCCAGCCAGGAGTGGAATTTGGGGGTTCTCTGAACTGCATAGAATCTTAGCTTCCTGTGAAAAATGGGCCTACTGGAAGTTCAGAAAGGCCCTCCAGAGGGCCTCTGGAGCCTGGGGAGGCCGTTTTCACCCACCTGGAGGCTCGAGGAAAGCCTCAGAAGTCCGGGGAGGGCAAAAAAGCCCCCCACCCACACCATGGTGCAGGAGGCCGACTGGCCACACCCGCCATGTCCATGCCCACCCAGCAACCAGGCAGAGAATCCCTTGCTAAATTTTATTTTTTGCAAAATATTTTTTTTATTTTTTCCTTGCTAAAATTTTTGAAGCCCACCCCTGAGTAGTAAAATAACAACAACAACAGTTTCCGAGCCAAGCTTTGAATCTATTCATGTGTATTGTTTCAACTACTTCAAATAAGCAATATTCGCTTAGAATATTTTTGGAAAACTAAGGAAAACAACATTGAGGCAGTCCCTGCACTGTGTCAAGTGATCCTAGGAATCCTTGCATAAGCAATTTTTGTCCGCACTGGACTGCACAGAATTACAAAGTACAGCATTACGTAAATAAGGAACTGCCTCTGTTTATACAGCAAAGATAAAGCAAATGGTGTAATTAAGGAAATACAGTCAATCAAATTTAGAGCATTGGAAATTCCTCTATTTTTTTCCCCAAAAGCTTTGCGCCCTTTTCCTGAAGCGAAAAAATAAGATGAAAATTGTTCAGTCTGAAGACACTTTGGTGAAGCAGATGGGAAACTATGCTAAGTTTTGAGGGCATGAGTCTCACCTGCTTGACCAAGGAGGAAATTTCTTTGAATTAAATAAGTTTTTTCAAAAGGCCAGTATAAGATGCTCTGTTATTTAAGCTGGATAGTAAATCCACCTTGGGCTTTCATATTAAACATTTCTCCCCAAAGTTGGAGGAAAACACACCAATCAGTATTGTCCCAAAAGTTCTTTTCAATAGGCAATTGGACTTTCTGGGGGTGGGGGGAAGGGGTCTGTGAAAATGTTTCGCTTCTCATCCAAGAAGCTTCTTCAGTTCTGATTGAATGATGTGAAATGGAAGGATTTATATTCTTTGTAGTCATCTGGTCGTGAGCACTAAGTCTTGTTTGCTATTTAGCTCTGTTATAAGGAAAAAAACCCTTAGTGGAATCTCCTTCAAGTCAGCCTCAATTCATAGTAGCTTCAAGGTTGAACCCACGTCATTTTCTTGGTAAAGCAGCTTTTCCAACATCCTAACCTAGTTTACAGACCTCAGATTTCCAAAAAGCATCCAAGTTTTTCCAACTTCAGATTCAGATGACCATCGTTAGCTAAGTCAGGGGTCACCAACCTTGCGGACCTCAGGGACCACTAAATTCATAATTTTAAATACCGCGGACCACTAATATGATCTGCCTAATGACTGGCTGGGGAGGCATGGCTAGGTGGGCATTTGACTGGATGGGCGTGGCCAACTCGATGTCACTCACATCGAGGGGCACCTCGCCGGCCTCTACTCGCCCCTCTCCTCCCAGCCACTCCTCGCCTGCCAGCCCGGGCTCCTTAGGGCCCCAACAGGAAGCAGTTGTTGGAGCTAAGCAGCCACCACGAGAAAGAGTTGGCAAAACAGCTGGCTCAGTTCAAATTGGATCTGACCGAGAAGGAGGTTCAGCACAAGCACCTCACTGAGAACTACGAGCATAGGTTTTCCAAGCAGAAGGAAATCCTGTGGGAGTACAAGGCCAGGTACAGGCGCCTGGAGGCTCAGCGGGCTGAGATGGTCAGCCAGTTCCAGGCCATGATGCAGTCCCACTGGAACGAAGCCCTCTGGGCTTTTTGCCACCAGCGGCACTTCCTTCCAGCCTTCGCCCAAAGTCCCATAACAGGAGGCTGAAGCAGACCCCAAGTTGGAATTTTTCTGTCCCCCTCCGACCCATACAAAAAGACCCCGAAGGGGAGACTCTCTGCAGTAACACAAATGTTCATTGCACATATCCAGCCCAGGGGCCGTAGTATGAGGACCCCTGATTAAATGCAATATTAAAAATGCAAATAATTTTTCCGAGGACCACCAAAATTTTCTCACGGACCACCAGTGGTCCACGGACCACCAGTTGGTGACCACTGACCTAGGTGACAGAAGTTAGGAAACAAAACCACCAAGTAAGGCCTTGGGAAAAATTGCTGCTAATCAGGCTGAGTAATGTCTTCTCATGAAATAACACTGGCCTACAGTGTTAGAGAGGACTACAAATCTCCAGGTGGCCTGGAGACTTGTGTTTCCACAATGGCCAACATGAAGACCATGATAAACTGCTTTTATAGGCATTAAACCTGGATCGGGGATCAGCTGCTTGCCTAACCTTTGCCCTGTGAAGATTCTCTTGCCTTCCCTGCAACTGCAACCAGATCTTCCTTGCTCCTTTGGGGTCCGATCCCAGCACCCCCATGACATTCAGCTCCACCTGAAAGAGGCGCTCAATCTGGGGACGGTGTTGCATCAACATCTCCTGGGCCTCCTCGGCCACCGCAAATTCATCCAGGATCGTGCTGTTCGGCATGATGGAAGCCTGCGTCTGCCAGCTGTTGAAGACCCAAATCGCTACGTGGCTAATAAGCTGCGGGGAAGAGAAACCGGGCTGATTAAAAGGGCCGTGGGTGAGAGATGAAAGCAAAGTGAAAACTAAGGAGCAAAAACACAACAGATACAGCTGCTTTCCAGTCCCTTAGTAACCATGAAACATCAACATCTGCATATCCCACGGCCTTGGGAAGGACACAGCAGACTGATAAAAGTGCCAAATCCAATCCATACATCCAGCTGAATGTGCAAAGCCTAATAACATTCAATTCTCACTAGGCTCAAAGTTGACACAGCCTTCCATCTTTTCCGAGGTGGGTAAATTGAGGACCCAGATTGAAATAGGCTGACTCTGTAAACAGTTTAAGAGAGGACTGTAAAGCACTATATAAGTCGAAGTGCTATTGTTATTCAAGGTCCCATGACTGAAAAAAGAAAGGAGGGAGGACTTAGAATAGAGGGGGTGGCAATATTCAGAAGGGCTGACCAGTTTGATGAAAAGAAGTTTGATGAAAAGATGGACTAGGGGAGACATGATAGCAGTGTTCCAATATCTCAGGGGCTGCCCCAAAGAAGAGGGAGTCAAGCTATTCTCCAAAGCACCTGAGGGTAGAACAAGAAGCAATGGGTGGAAACTAATCAAGGAAAGAAACAACGTAGAATCAAGGATAAATTTCATGACAGTTAGAACAATTAATCAGTGGAACAACTTGCCTCCAGAAGTTGTGAATGTTCCAACACTGGAAGTTTTTAAAAAGAGACTGGAGAACCATTTGTCTGAAATGGTGTAAGATTTTCTGCCTAAGCCAGGGGTTGGACTAGAAGACCTCCAAGGTCCCTTCCGACTCTGTTATTCTAATTAGCTGCCCCCTCCCATAAGGATGCATTACATTTCTTTTCTCTCTCTCTATTTGCAAACTGCAACTGGATAGGATGATTTACAAACTTCAGCTTCTGTGCTAATAAGGGGGCTCCTGTGAAATAAAGCTGCACCCTTATCGTAAAAATTACCCCTTGGAGTTGAAAGAAATCTGCCAATGGTGCTGACCTGCAACCTGCAATAGCGAAGGGTATGCAAACAAGAAAGAAAAGTCTGTAGAAGTCAAATTAGGGGTTTTTCCCACATGAATAAGTACCCTGTTTTCCCGAAAATAAGACCCAACCAGAAAATAAGGCCTAGTATGATTTTGCAGGATGCTTATAATATAAGACCTACCCCAAAAATAAGCCCCAATTAAGATCGTCAGCAGACGAAGGTGACCTAACCGGAAAAGACCTAACTGGAAAATAAGCCATAATGCGACTTTTGGAGCAAAAATTAATATGACTATATAAATAATATTTAAAAAATTAATATAATTAATTAATATAATATAAAAAATTAATATAATTTTATTCTGGGGGAAACACAGTAGTCTATTAATGCTTGACTTCATCCAAATCAGGTGTCCAACCTATGGTCCATGGGACATATGTGGCCCCGCACAGTCAGCGATGCAGCCCCACAATAATTTTAAAAAGATTATGTTATTTGTATACATTAACTATTTTAGATAGTTTATATGCAGCCGAAGACAAGCGGAGAGGTTGGGCACCCGTGTTCTAAATGTTTAGCTTGAAGAAATAAGTTTCAATTCCCGAAGCCTACATAATGCTGATCTCATCTTCCAGGAAGTGGGAGGAGGGAAAAAAGGCTTGACTTCAAAGACAAATACAATAATTATATTATGCAGGTAGTGCTCGACTTACAACCATTCATTTAGTTCAAAGTTACAACGGCACTGAAAAAAGTGACTTATGACCATTTTTTTCATCCCCACGATCACGTGATCAAAATTCAGATGCTTGGCAACTGGTTCATATTTACGGCCGTCGCTGTGTCCCAAGGTCCTGTGATCCCCTTTTGAGACTCTTCTGACAAGCAAAGTCAATGGGGAAGCCGGACTGACTTCACAACCGGGTTACTAATTTATCAACTGCAGTTGATAAAATTATTGTTCCTTTTAACAACTGTGGCAAGAAAGGTCATAAAATGGGGCAAAGCTCACCTAACAAATGTCTCGCATAGCGACAGGCTCCATCGTGGTCGTAAGTCGAGGACTGCCTGTATAATATAGTGATCGCAAAGCAAGGAAAAGGAAAAGGCCCTGTCAAAAGCATTGACAGGGCCTATGTAAAATAATCTTCAAAGGACAGAATCAGATTTAAAGGCCCCGCCGGAGACTTTGGGCTAATTGTTTCCACTCATGCCAACCTCTCTCACGGAGGCTGTGTTTTAAGCTTAAAATTTCAGTATATTTGTCAGATTTATAATCCTGCCTTTCCTCAGGGAGATCAAAGGGGAAGGCAGACTCAGTTAAACAATCAGCTGGGGATGTCAAAGGTTAAAAGATCAGCAGTTTGTAAATAAAGAAAGAAAATGTAAACACCGAAGGCCACCTTCAATTCAGAGAACAACATAAAATAACAAGAGTTGGAAGGGATCTTGGAGGTCTTCTGGTCCAATTCATGGTGGCCAGAAGGATCCACTAAGGAAGCTGCCCTTCATCCCACTGGATTGGGTATCCACTCAGAAGGTGGGGTGGAGGAATTCCTGGCCAACTGGAACGTAAAAAGCCAGGAAATGCGAAAACACGGGCACTTCCATGCCAAGGGGATTTCTCACTTATTTTTATAACTGTGCAGCAAAAGCGAAAGGAGAAACCCAAACAACAACAACGGTGTTTTCACCGAAAGGACAGACCAAATAAATATCCTCAGGACAAAAGTACCGTCAAGCCATAAAACAGGAATCTCCCACCGGAGAGGGGACCTGCGTCCTAACAGCAAAGATCACCCCCACCCCAAAACTCACACACACACACAAAAGAAAAGAAGAGAGACAATGACAACCACAGGGAGATCCCAAAGTTGTGAATTGCTCCAACACTGGAAGTTTTTAAGAAGATGTTGGATAACCATTTGTGTGAAGCGGTGGTAGGGATTCCTGCCTAGGCAGTGGGGGTTGGACTAGAAGACCTCCAAGGTCCCTTCCAACTCTGTTATTCTATATTCTTCTTGGCGAAGCAGCCTTGGCTAACGATGTGCCAGCCACACACCCACCCCACTTTGCGGTGAAAAGTGGGGGGGCATTTTCTTCTCTGCCCCGACGATCTGACCGAAGAGAGACCCCCCCTCCACCGCGCCGCGCCCCCCAAACTGACCCCCCATTCGGTTCTCTTTTGGTCCTCGGGCTCGCCAACCTAGGCGCCCCCGCGCCCCAACACGAGCCCAGTGGGCGGTTGGAGATCCTGCCCATGTCGCCATCCAGATGACTTGGTGAGGGGGGGGACAGGGATTTTCCAAGCGCCCCCCTCCCTGCAGCCTAGCACGACCCTCCCCCTTCCCCATTTGCAACAAAAGGGTAAGGGGGTGTTGCAAGACCCCGAAAAATAGAACGCGCGCCCCCGATCGTGCGCTCCGCCGGGCGCCTTACCCGCTGGAGTCGCCCAGGGAGCCCCCACAACGCCGAGAACCACCACTCCATCCGTTCCCATCGCTGCTGCTTCTTCCGCGCTGGTGTTTGGGGAGGGGGGTAGAGAGGGGAGAGGGGGGTCTCTTTCTTCTGCCCTGACCCCACCCGCGAGAGAGACCACCTCCACACACCCCAAACAAACGCAGCAAACCTGGCGCTCTCAAGTTTCAGCTTCCATTTTAGTGCCAAGCGGAAGCGCCCGACGGCTTGTGCAGAGCCGGAGTTTCCCAGCTGGGCGGCGCGTCTCGAGGTGGGGTGGGGGTGAGAAGAAGGTGGTGGCGGTAACTTCCTGCCCTGGCGAGGGAGAAGAGGTTTCTGAACATGGACAGAGTGCCGCTTCTCTCTCTCTCCTCTTTTCCCCGCCCCCCTCACTCTCTCTCTTCCTCGCCATTCTCTCTCTCTCTTCCTCTCTTCCTCGCCATTCTCTCTCTCTTCCCCACCCTCCTCTCATTCTTCCTCTTTTCCCCGCCCTCCTCTCATTCTCTCTCTCTTCCTCTCCCTCCTCTCATTCTCTCCCTCTCTCTTCCTTTTGCAAAGGTGCCTGGGTTTCTCGGGGCCCAATGCATATGATAAAATGTTAGAACTCATTCAAAAATTATTTGATTGCCCAAATTGTCTGTCTGTCTCTTTATCTATCATCTATCTATCCACTTATCTACCCACCTATCTACTATCTATCTATCCACTTACCTGTTTACCCACCCACCTACCATCTGTAGGAAGTTAGCACCCAGAAGGATGTTTCTTCCAACACATCCATCCATCCATCCACTATCTATCCAGTTACCTAACCACCCACCCATCTACCATCTATCTATCTATCATCTACCTACCTACCCACCCATCTTATTATCTATTATCTATCTACCCATCTGCCCACCAACCTATCCATCGTCTATCTATATCATCTATCCATCTATTATCTATCTACCCACCCATCCATCATCATCTATCCCTATGTCCCCTCCTTCTCTCTCTTTCTGTCTCTCTCTTCCTTCTCCCCCTTTGCAAAGGCGCATGGTTTTTCTCAACGCCCAGGCATCCAGCTGGGTTTATGCAATAACACAATGTACTGACCAGGATTAGCTGTTGTAGTCTCCCAACGTGCAAATGTTGATTTTAAAGGCTTTTGGGAGGGGGGGCGGTGTCTGCGTGAGTGATCATGTTGGTCCCTACCAATCCTTTCAGATGGCTTGTTCTTCAATGAATCTGCGACTCTGGGCAAAGGGTGAATTGAATAACTAGCTAAAAACTGGGTAAACAAAGTCTGTAAGTGGAATGAACACAAATACATGTGCCTCAACTTGAATGTGTGATTATACAGTATTGTGTGCATGCTAGATTGCCCCTGTAGGTAATTCTTGTTTTGTTGTCTCTGCAAATGAATGACTTGCATTAAAAAAGAAGCTTCGTATAGGACCTCGGGGCTGCCAAAGTGTGCCCAATTGTGTGCAGAGTGGCCTTGTGGTAGCGGCCAGGATCCAGTCTCCACAAACCTCCGGCCGTTGCCAATATCCCAAGCCGAGAACCAGCTTAGTCTAGCCTCAGTTTCCTGTCTGCAACCATTTTCTGCAGTGCTCTGGGGTGAAACTAGTTCAGGATACCGTGAGAAGTTTCTTAACCTGCAGACAGCTAAAATAACAATCCTCCACAAGGCTAAACAGAAGTATGAAATTTGTTGAATGCCTCACAGCCCCTTCCTGCCTTTTTGACGTCACTGCATTGCCGTGACATCCTGAGAAACCCCCTAAAAAAAACCCCCCAAAACCCCCCAAGAATCAGAAAGGATGTCGGCTCCTTCAGGAAAAAGTTAAGGTGCAAAATGCCCCACTTCTGGTTTCAATCAGCTATGTCGTAATCCAGATGTTGCATTTAATTTTCCTCCCTTCTTTCCATTCTTCGTTGCTACTGGGTTTCTGGAGTTTGCTCTGTGACATTTGTGGGGTTCCCCCTTCAAACCCTCTTGTACTTCTGCAAACCTCCTCCAGTTTATGAAATCCTCCCACCAGTAGAGATTCCACCCCCGCACCCCTATTTTTGGCAATTATACTTATAATCAGGGGTGGGCTTTTGGGGATTTGGGCGAACCTCTAAGATTCTGTGCAGTTCGGAGAACCCCCAAATCCCACTAGTCCCACCCGCCCCTCCCCTCCCAGCCCGTTTTGGATGCAGGTAAGTGCAGGGCGCGCACGGAGGGTCAGGGAGGGCGAAAAACGGTCCTACAAGAAGTTTGGGAAGGCCAGAAACGAGCCTGTTTCTAGCCTCCAGAACCTAGGAAGGCCGTTTTCACCCTCCCAGAGGCTCAAGAAAAGTCTCTAGAGCCCGGGGAGGGCAAAAAGCCCCCCCCCCCACCATGGTGCAGGAGGCCAACTAGGCCACGCCCGCCCAGCAACCCGGCAGAAAACCCCTTGCTAAAATTTTAGAAGCCCACCCCTGCTTATAATCCAGTCGTAATAGAGCTGGAAGGGACTGTGGAGGTCTTCTAGTCCAACCCCACGCTCAAGCAGGAGACACTATGCCATTTCAGACAGGTAGCTGTCCGATCTTTTCTTTAAAAACTCCAGGGATGAAGCACCCACAACTTTTGAAGGCAAGCTGCTCCACTGGTTAAGTTTCCACTGTTAGGAAGTTTCTCCTTAATTCCAGGTTGCTTCTCTCCTTGATTAGTTTTCATTATTCATGGTTTTTCTTGTCTTGCCTTCTTGGTGGTTTGGAAAAGTGAAGAGCCTTGGTGGCGCAGCAGACTAAAGCACTGTTAATTAACACCAGCTGCCTGCAATTACTGCAAATTCAAATCTCACCAGGCTCAAGGTTGACTCAGCCTTCCATCCTTCCGAGGTAGGTAAAATGAGGACCTGGCTTGTGGGGGCCAATAAGCTGACTTTGTATAAAAAAGAACACCGCTTTGGGGGGGTGGGCGAAAGCTCTACTAAGCAGGTATTTACAAAAGTATGAAGGCTATTGCTTAATGCATTGTAAGCCGCCCTGAGTCTCCGGAAAAGGGCGGCATATAAATCGAACCAATAAAATAAAAAAAAAAAAAATAAAAAAAAAGTTTTCCCTCTCTTCTTTATGGCAGCCTCTCAAACCCTGGAATGCTCAAATTTAAATACTCAAGTACTTGATGATCAAAAGTGGGGATTTCATTCCAAAAATTAGCAACCGTGATTCCACACACACACACACACACACAACAAATAAAAAAAAAATGGGCATTTGAGAAGGCTGCAAGAGCGGGATCGTTTTGATGTGTTCATCTTTCTTTTTCCAGAAATAAATTATTTTTTATCATTTACGGTCCTAGAGCAATCTGGGGAAATTTCACCTTAAAAAATTGAGGCGGGGGAAATCAGTAGTCTTGCCCACAGTCTCTGAACGTTTTCCCATTCAGCATCCTACAGGACTTACAGCCGTTCATTTCTGATGGTCTGAAGTCATAATGGCACTGGAAAAAAAAAATGACTGATGACACTTTTCTCCCCACACTTACGACCAGTTTAGCATTCCCCACGGTCACGTGATCACACTTGGCAACTGGCATGTATTTATGACGGTTGTAAGCATCCCGGGATCTGTGTGATATATCACCTTTTGCGATTCTGTTATTCTTTTGTTATTTTCTTTTATTCCTTCTGTAACTACAAATAATCCTCGACTTGCAACAGTTTGTTGGAAGTTAAAACCCACCCCTCTCCTAGAAAAATGAAATATTTTAGGATATATTAAAAAGGCAGAATATTTCCCCTAAAAGAGAAGCAGAAAGTCAGCCCCCCACCTTCGTTAATGGGCCATTAAGGCCTGAGCCAGCTCATTCATTCCCCCCCACCTTTATCAATGGGCCATTAACGCCTGGGCCAGTCTATGCTACATAACAAAGATCTACCTCCTTCAGGCAGAGCCATTTAAATGCCCTTCATTGCAACCAAATTTAGCATACGGACAACCAAAAAAGGCTATCTATGATCTTTGACAGCAACCAATCAGGATACTCTTTCTGTGCCCCAGGAAATTCAAAGCCAGAGAGGGTATAAAACCTCAGGGACTCTCAGCATCGCCTCCCTTTTTTCTTCTTCACCCAACATCTTCAAGGCATGTGATCCATTAAAACCATCTTTCTAAGCAGTCACCGTGTTTCCAATGTCTTTTTCCCCACTTGGAACTGAACCCTGATGAACATTTCTTCCAACAATTTCATTCATTTATTGATATTGTTTCCTGATTGCTTATTTGTACCCTATGACTATCATTAAGTGTTGTACCTTATGATTCTTGATGAATGTATCTTTTTATGTACAGAGAGCATATGCACCAAAACAAATCACACTTGGCCAAAAAAAAATTCAATTCTATTCTATTCTATTCTATTCCATTCCATTCCATTCCATTCCAGTGACAACTTAACGGCAGTGAAAAAAGCGACTTATGACCATTTTTCACACTTACGACCTTTGCAGCATTCCCCAGTCACATGATCTAAATTCCGACGCAACTGACTCATCTTTATGATGGTCTCAGTGTCCTGGGAGGTCATGTGATCCCCTTTTACAACCTTCCAACAAGGCCAAGTCAATGGGGAAGCCAGATTCACTTAATTCACAACCCAGGTGGCTAACTTAAAAACTGCAGGGATTCACTTAGCAACTGTGGCCTGAAAGGTCGTAAAACGGGGCAAAACTTCACTTAATGTGTCACTTAGCAACGGAAATATTAGGCTCAATTGTGGTCATAAGGCGAGGACTAGCCATACAACTTTTTTGTAGATTGGAAAGTTTAGTTTTTTTTGTCTCCAATTATGGGACAGAATCGTGCAGAAAAATAGAAATCCAGAGCTTTGAAATTGAAAAAGTCAAGCATTACATGTGTTTGTTGAATCTCTATGGAGATTCTCAGTCATCCAGGTCATGGTTGTCCCAACGGTGTTTTTTCAAGAGGCAACTGGACTTTCTGATTTTTCTTTGAAGATGTTTCGCTTCTCATCCAAGAAACTGAAGAAGTTGCCATCTTGAATGTTGGAAGAAATATCCTTCTGGGTTCAGCTCCAAGTGGGGAAAAAGACACTGGAAACATGGAGACTGCTTGGAAAGATGGTTTAATGGTGGTCAGGATCACATGGCTTGAGTTCCTGAACAGAAAAGGGGCAGATACAGCGAGTCTCCAGGTTTTATGCTCTCTCTGGCTTTGAACTTCCTGGGGCCCAGAAAGAGTATCCTGATTGGTTGTCAGACTTCTAAGGGGTGGGGGTCTTAGCTAGCCTTGCTGGCTGATGTAATCTTCCCAGGTGCCATGTGGTGAGTTTCTGTCCTAGATGGGTCCCATTGTCTTGCAGATGAGGTCCTATTGTCAAAGATTGAGTTTCTGCCTCTGGCCCATTAACAAAGGTGTGTGTGTGTGGTGGGGGAGGCAGGAAGGTGGAAGTTGCTTTGTCTTTAAAACATGTTTCTCCATTTCTCATCCAGGGAAACATAATATTCTGCCTTTTTAATATTTCCTAAAATATTTCATTCTTCCAGGAAAGGGGTGGGTGCTAACTTCCTACATGAAAAAAGCACCTTTGGGATAATTCAAGCATGGGTGGGTTTGTTTAGAAATCTTCCTGTATCAGTGGTGATTCTTTCCACCTTATAATCGTACAAGACTTTATTGAAGCAATTACTATCCATGTTCTGCAAGGCTTGACGGAATATTTCCCCTATTGGTTAAGAAAGGGAAGAGATGGAGACAAAGATTAATGAGTGTAAGGAAAACACGTAGAACCAGATAGCCAACATACCTTTTGAGTTCTTTCTTATTCCTTGAAACAAAGGCTAAAGGATTGTAAGAGAAGAAAAATGTTCTCCCCTATGTAGAGGTTAGCACCCACCCCTCTCCTAGAAGAATGAAATATTTTAGGAAATATTAAAAAGACAGAATATTATATTCCCCCTCCATAGAAATGGAGAAACATGTTTTAAAGACAAAGCAGCTTCCTGCCTTCCCCCACCTTTGTCAATGGGCCATTAAGGCCTCAGCCAAGCTCACTTATTTCCCCCACCTTTGTCAATGGACCATCATCTGCAACACAATAGGACCCATCTAGCAGCAGAAACTCACCACATGGCACCTGGGAAGATTACATCAAACAGCAAGGCTAGCTAACACCCCCACCCACTGGGAGTCTGACAACCAATCAGGATACTTTTTCTGTGCCCCAGGAAGTTCAAATCTCAGAGAGGGCATAAAACTAAGGCACGCTCAGCATCTCAGCCCTTTTTCTGTTCAGGAACTCAAACCATGTGATCCTGTCCACCATTAAACCATCTTTCCAAGCAGTCTCCATGTTTCCAGTGTCTTTTTCCCCCCTTAGAGCTGAACCCAGAAGGATATTTCTTCCAACACCTGCTTTATCAGTTTTTAGGGGAGAACAGCATTCTCCAAGCTCTGCTGAAGCGTTTTGTTTCCGTTCAGTGAATTAAACGCTGCTCATAGGAGATCAGGTGGCAAAAGGGGAACACGTGGCCCTGGCCCTGATCCTGACACTGCAACCATCATAAATATGAGTCAGTTGTCAAGCAACTGAACTTTGATGAACGTGACCATGGGGATGCTGCAATAGTCAAAAAAATGGCGGCAAGTCTTTTTTTCAGTGCCTAAATGAACTATTGAATGTCGAGGACTGCCTGTATATGTTTGCTAAGCGTCAACCCTGATTTCATAACACATAATCAATTATTAATTTTGATCTTTCAGTTATACAGGTCGTCCTCGACTTACAACAGTTCGCTTAGTGACCGTTCGAAGTTACACCAGCGCTGGAAAAAGCAACTTCGGACCATTTTCACGCTTATGACCATTGCAGCATCTCCCTGGTCACGTGATTTATATTTGGATGCTTACAACTGACTCTCATTTATGACGGTTGCAGTGTCCCGGGGTGATGTGATCCCCTCTTGCGACCTTCTGATGAATCCGGGTTCGCTTAACAACCAGGTTACTAACTTATCAACTGCAGGGATTCACTTAACAATCATGGCAAGAAAGGTCGTAAAATGGGGCAAAACTCAACGTTTCTCTTGGCAACGTAAATTTGGGGCTCAATTGTGTTCGTAAGTCGAGGACTAACTGTCCTTTGAGATGTTTGAAAATATGTATTCGAAAGCTGGAATTATCATTAGGATTAGATAGGGTTGTTGTGATGCAGCTTAGCATTTTTAACATTTTTGGCCTGCTGTGATGAACAAAATTGGAAGGGATCTTGGAGGTTATCTAATCTAACCCTCTGCTCAAGCAGAAGGACTGACACCATTTCTGACAAGTCTCTTCTTGAAAGCCTCCAGGGATGAAGCACTCACAACTTCTAAAGTCAAGCTGTTCAAGTGAATGCAAGTAAGAACAGTTTCCAAAACTTTCTTATTTTGCAGCACCGTTACGAATAATTACATTTTTTTAAACTAAAGGTGGCAGGAATTGGATGAGCCATGATGATGCAGTGGTTAGAGTGCAGTATTGCAGACTACTTCTGCTGCCTGCCGGCTGCCTGAAATTTGGCAGTTCGAATCTCATCAGGCTCAAGATTAACTCAGCCTTCCATCCTTCCAAGGTTGGTAAAATGAGGATCCCAATTGTTGGGGGCAATATGCTGACTCTGTAAACTGCTTAGAGAGGGCTGGAAAGCACTGTGAAGCGTGCGACTGCTATTACCTGAACTGGATCTGGAAGCTCAGAAGCTTCCTTTTAGCTGCAGGCCAGACCATCCAAAATCGCCCCAGAAAGCATTTAAATAAATAAATATCGTATTTTTTTGGAGTACGATGTACTCCCCCCCCCCAAAAGAGTTAAAATTTGGGTGCGTCTTATACACCGAATGTAGCCCCGCCCACCTGCTGTCCCCCACCCTTTGGCCTCTGCCTCCCAGCAATTTGCCTCCTTGCAGCAAACAGACCGTTTCAGCTTCAGATTCAGCACATCCTGATTAGCATAAGCAACTGATTGTGGTTGATTCAGCCTCCCGACCTTCAGCTGTTTCAGGTCGCAGGGATTGCCATTGCCTACTGCTGCCACCACACGCCCCATTTTCAGCCTCCGCTGTTTGCTGCAAGGAAACAAATTGCTGGGAGGCAGAGGCAGTTTTTTTTCTTGTGCTAATCAGGATGTGCTGAAACTGAAACAGGCTGTTTGCTGCAAGGAGGCAAATTGCTGGGAGGCAGAGGCAGACTTTTTTTTCTTGTTTTCCTCCCCAAAAAAGGTAGCTGCATCTTATAGTTCAGAGCGTCTTATACTCTGAAAAATATGGTATATTCTGCCTCTTTAGTACTTCTTTGGACATGTCCAAAAGATGACTAGAACAAGATCTCAACTCAAAACAGATTTCACCGGTTAATAAAATATTTGAGGGGGTGGGGGGAACCTAACACAATAAACCAGATAAATGCATTCAGGACATCTTGAGCACACAAGGACGTCAACAAGAGAGAAGACAGGAGATTTGATTTGCTTAACCATGATTTACTGAAAAATTCCACAAAGCGAAAAGCAAATAAACCGCACAATGGCCTCACATGTTGGGCTAATTCAAAGACTCGGGCGGAAGAGATCCTAAGTCAAGAGCAGACCTGTGGCCTTGGGGAAAGATCAGACTGAGAAGCTACTGAGCCCAGTGAAGCTCATGGGGTGGAGGGTTTCCTACCAGTTCCCCCTCTGGAAAAGCCCCCTTCTGCATCCTTGTCTCTGGAGATTCTCAGTCATCCAGGCCATGCTTGTCCCAAAGATGCTGTTTTTTTTTCAGACAGCAACTGGACTTTGTTTTTCCTTGAAGACATTTCGCATTGCATCCAAGAAGCTTCTTCGGTTCTGGCTGAATGGTGGAAGATGGAAGGGTTTATATTCCTTGCAGTCATCCGGTCGTTAGCGCACTTTCTGAGAGTCATTGAGGCCACCTGGAAGTTTATCTGTGTCATCAGGGTCACCTGAATCATGAAAATGGGCGTGGAACCTTCTCAGAACTTCCGAAAGGACTGTGTTGTAAACAGGAGATAGGTGGTGTTGTAGACTCTCCTTCCGTTAAGAGACGGCTTTTCAATCTTAATGTAGATGGCCCTTTGACCCCTCTTTTGAACCAGCGGTCCTCTCTGTCCAGACTTTGCTGTCTTCAAAAGATGCCACACCACCTATCTCTAGTTTGCAATATATTCCTTGCAGCAGTTCCAAGAAGGTTCTACACCAGGTGTGTCAAACTAGCGGCGTCACATGACGTATCGCAACTTTTTTCTCCTTTACCAAATCCGGTGTGGGCATGGCCAGTGCATGACACATCCGGCCCCTGAGCTGCGAGTTTGACAGCCCTGTTCTACACCCATTTTTACTATTCAGGTGACCCTGAGGGCACCGATAAACGTCCAAGGGGCCTCAACAACTCTCAAAAAGAGCACTAACAACCAGATGATTGCAAGGAATATAAATCCTCCCATCCTCAACCATACATCTAGAAATGAAGAAGCTTCTTGGATGAGAATTGAAACGTCTTTAAGGAAAAACAAAGTCTAGTTGACTTTTTTTTTTTTTTTTTAAAAAAAGCACCTTTGGGACTGCCATATCCTTATTTTCTCTTTCCATGTCTCCTTCTAGATGACAAGCCCGGCATCTTAACCTCTAGGCCACTGTACCCCCCAAATAAATAAATACATTCAAAAGTTCGCCCAACATGAGAATCCACCACTGGTATATTCTCCACTCAAAGACCGGTGCGTTGTTTCACAGATACTATAACATTTTTGCTGCCCGTCCCGATTATCGTTAAGTTGTGGTAAGAGAACTTCTAGAAGATAACAAATCTACCATTTACGGGAAGAACCGCTGCAAGCTACTCCTCTTCTCCTCACAGCAACGTTTCCACCATGACATAGATTTTATTCTTTGGGAACAAGCCAATCTTTTTTTGAACAGAGCAACTTCCTGGGTTAGAAACTCCAGTGCTCAAAACAAACCTACGGCGTTACAAGTCAACCTACTTATAAGACTGAGCGTTGCGCCTACCCAGCAAGTATTAGACAAAAACGGAAACATGTTGACATGCAGCCTCACGCCTCCTCAGGTCAATCTAGGATATCCTGGAGAGCAGAGGAAAGATCAGGGAATGCAAACGTGTAGCCGCTCTCGAGAGTTCTCTTGGGGACAACCCGCTGCCCATCGAGCAGCATGGTGCTTCGCTCGGAGCCGAAAACAGCTTTCACTACAAAACCCGGCAGGGGCAAGAAGGCGGGACGTTTGAGCACCGACCCCATCGCTCGGGCAAAGTCCTCATTGGTGGTGTCCACTGCGGTCGGCGACACACCATTTAAGATGCCCCTGAGGCCCTCTTTCTGCAGCGCGTGGGTCACAATTCCTGCCAAGTCGGAGACGTGGATCCACGGGAAATGCTGGTGTCCAGAACCGATGGGGCCTCCCAGTCCAAGGCGGAAAGGCCATATCATCTGGCTAATGGCGCCACCATCTTTGCCTAGGACAGCCCCTTAAAGTAAACAGAGGTATAATTACAGAGTTACATTTCGCGTAGGCTTCCCATACACAATATCTGATGAGATGGGTCTATGACAATTCGCCACGGGCAACTCACCACAGCGATCTTTGCAGGATAATTCACTGTGGCCAACTCTCTGCGAGACAAGCGTTACACTAATATCAAAGAAATGGTGGGACAGAATCACTAAAGAAAGGAGGGACAGTTTGAAATATGAATGACAAAAATTAAAACATTTTTAAAGTTATTTTAAATAATTGAACTGATAATTGTCTCGCGGTGAGTTGTTCCGCAGCAAATTGGCTGTGGCAAGTTGGCTGCTGCAAGTTGGCCGTAACAAGTTGCCCAATTTTGACTGAGATGGTTCTCTGAAGATGGCCCAATGGAACAGATCTGTGTAACACACCAAGCTAGAAAACTGGAGTTCAGTGACACAGCGCAAGCCTAGCAAGCTACATTGTGGCTTAACATGTACAGGTAGTCCTCAATTTACGACCACAATTGAGCCCAAAATTTCTGTTGCTAAGTGAGACATTTGTTAAGTGAGTTTTGCCCCATTTTACAACCGTTCTTGCCACATTCGTTGAACGAACCACTGAAATGGTTAAGTGAATAACACGTTTATTAGTAAATCAGGCTTCCCCATTGTCAGGTCACAAAAGGGGGATCACATGACCCCGGGACACGGCAACCATCATAAATATCTCTGGACAGTGGTTGAGTGATCTCGAGATAGGGGATATAGTCATCGAGCCCTTGTCATGGTCAGATCACTCGTTCCTTCGCCTTGACCTTCGAACCGCGGCACCCCGCTGCAGGGAGGCGGAACCGGTAAGATGGTACCGCCCCAGGCACCTGATAGAACCTGATAGGTTCCAGATGGAGCTTGGGCCAATCCCGGAGGTTCTGGCTCACGCCTCATCTGGGGACCTAGTGGCCGCCTGGGATAGGGCGGCTGCTGGAGCCCTGGATCAAGTCGTGCCTTTGCGGCCTCTGACCCGGCGCCGATCTCGCCTGGCTCCTTGGTTCACCGAGGAGGTGAGGGAGATGAAGCGCCGGAAAAGACGCCTAGAGAGCTGTTGGAGGGCTAGTCTTTCTGAATCTGACCGAACATTGGTAAGATCTCATATTAGGAGTTACCTAGTGGCGATAAAAGCAGCAAAATGTACTCATTTTACTGCTCTTATTGCGTCATCAGATAATCGCCCAGCCACCCTGTTTAGGGTGACCCGCTCCCTGCTCCACCAGGAAGCGCGGGAGGACCCCTTGGAGGGAAGAGCCGAGGATTTTGTTCAGTATCTGTATGACAAAATCACTCAGATTCGGGCAGGTCTGGACTCTGACGGGATAGATCCAGCGAGGGTAACGGAGACAGGTCTTGAGACTGTTATCTGGGATGAGTTTGATCCTGTGACCCCAAATGACGTGGACAGGATTCTGGGTAGATTGAACGTGACCACATGTTTGTTGGACCCGTGTCCCTCCTGGTTAGTGCTGGCTTCCCGGGAGGTGACGCGAGGCTGGTTCCAGGGGATTATAAATGCTTCGTTGGGTGAGGGTGTCTTTCCCACCGCCCTGAAAAAGGCGGTGGTAAGGCCTCTCCTCAAGAAGCCTTCCCTGGACCCGGCAGTATTGGCTAATTATTGTCCAGTCTCCAACCTTTGCTTCGTTGCGAAGGTTGTTGAGAGTGTGGTTGCGCGACAGGTACCCCAGTACCTGGATGAAGCGTCATATCTAGATCCGTTCCAGTCGGGCTTCAGGCCTGGGTACAGCACGGAAACGGCATTGGTCACATTGGTTGATGATCTCTGGAGGGCTCGGGACAGGGGTTGTTCCTCTGTCCTGGTCCTGTTAGACCTCTCAACGGCTTTTGATACCATCGACCATGGTATCATGCTGCACCGGCTGGAAGGGTTGGGGGTGAGAGGCACCGTTTTACGGTGGTTCTCCTCCTTTCTCTCTGACCGGTCGCAGTCTGTGTTGACAGGGGGGCAGAGATCGACCCCGAGGCCCCTTATATGTGGGGTGCCGCAGGGATCGGTTCTCTCGCCCCTTCTGTTCAACATTTATGTAAAGCCGCTGGGCGAGATCATCCGTGGTTTCGGGGTGAAGTACCATCTGTACGCTGACGACACCCAGCTGTACATCTCCACCCCGGACCACCCCAACGATGCCCTTGAAGTGATGTCCCAGTGCCTGGAGGCCGTACGGATCTGGATGGGGAGAAACGGGCTCAGGCTCAACCCATCCAAGACCGAGTGGCTGTGGTTTCCGACGTCCCAATATAGTCAGCTGGTGCCATCGCTGGCTATTGGGGGCGAATCATTGGCCCCCACGGAAAGGGCTCGTAACTTGGGCGTCCTCCTGGACTCACGGCTGTCTTTAGAAGAGCACTTGACGGCCGTGACCGGGAGGATTTTTCATCAGGTTCGTCTGATTCGCCAGTTGCGTCCCTTTCTAGATCGGGACTCGTTACGCACAGTCACTCATGCCCTCGTCACCTCTCGTCTGGACTATTGTAATGCTCTCTACATGGGGCTCCCCTTGAGGTGTACCCGGAGGCTCCAACTGGCGCAGAGTGCGGCCGCGCGGGTGGTT